>NW_027514311.1:850000-1150000 GCF_048772815.1 Callospermophilus lateralis
ATTACCAGGAGATAGAGATCTTAAAAAAATATTAAACAGTAATCCTAGAAATGCAGGAAAATATAAACCAAATTAAAAACTCAAACGAGAATATTACAAATAGACTAGATCAAGTAGAAGTCAGAACATCAGATAATGAAGACAAAGTTTATCAACTTGAAAAGAATTGAGTAAACACAGAAAAGATGCTTAAATCCCACCAGGAATTTATTCAAAAGATATGGGATGTCATAAAAAAAACAAAAAACAAATTTAAGAGTCATCAGGATAGAAGAAGGCATAGAGATTCAAACCAAAGGAATGGACAACATATTAAATGAAATAATTCTATAAAACTTCCCAGAGATGAATGATGGATTGGATTGCCAATTCCTGGAAGCCTACAGGACCCCAAACATTCAAAACCAAAATAGACCAACTCCAAGACATATAATTATGAAGATAGCCAACATACAGAACAAGGAGAGAATATTAAAAGCTATAAGAGAAAGGAGGCAGATTACATTCAGGGGTAAACCAATTAGGTTAACAACTGATTTTTCATCACATTCTTTGAAAGTGAGAAGATCCTGGAACAGTGTAATTCAAATGCTGAAAAAAAAAAAAAAGAATTCCAACCAAGAATACCATATAAAGAAAAGTTAAGCTTCAGATTTGACAATGAAATTAAAGTCTTTCACGATAAACAAAAGCTAAAACAATTCTCAGCCAGAAAACCAGCACTGCAAAGCATTTTGTGCAAAATACTACAAGAAGAAGAGTTAAAAAATAGTGCCCAAAACTAACAGTGGGAAGTATCTCAGTAAAGCGGGAGGAAAGTAACCAAAAAAGTAAAAACTATCCAAACTAAAATATAATAAATAAATAAACATGACTGGAAGTACAAATCATATTTCAATTGTAACCTTAAATGTTAATGGCCTAAATTCACTAATCAAGAGACATGTGCTAGTAACCTGGATCAAAAAAACAAATCCAACAATATTCTGCCTTCAGGAGACTCATATGATAGGAAAAGACATACACAGGCTGAAGGTAAAAGGTTGGGAAAAATCATAACACTCACATGGCCCTCGGAAGCAAGAAGGATTTGCCATACTCATATGGAATAATATCAACTTCAAACCTAAGTTAATCAAAAGGGATAAAGAATGACACTATATTCTGTTAAAAGGAATCATCCACCAACAAGAAAAAAACAATTATCAATTTGTATGCACCAAGCAATGGAGGTGCAACATTCATAAAACAAACTCTCCTCAAGTTCAAGAGTCAAATAGACTACAACACAATAATTATGGGTGACTTCAACACACCACTCTCGGCATTAGAGAGATCCTCTAGACAAAAACTGAATAAAGAAACTATAGAACTCAACAGCACAATCAATAACCTAGACTTAACCGACATATATAGAATATATCAACCATCATCAAGTGGATACATGTTCTTCTCAGCAGCACATGGATCCTACTCAAAGATACACCATATATTATGCCATAGGGCAATTCTTAGTAAATATAAAGGCATGGAGATTATACCGTGCACCATATCTGATCATAATGGAATGAAACTGGATATCAATGAGAAAAGAAGGAAGGAAAAATCCTACATCACATGGAAAATGAACAACATGCTACTGAATGACCAATGGGTTACAGAAGACATAAAGAAGGAGATAAAAAATTCTTAGAGACAAATGACAATACAGACACAACATACCGGAATCTATGGGACACAATGAAAGCAGTTTTAAGAGGGAAATTCATTTCTTGGAGTTCTTTCCTCAAAAAAAGAAAAAAAAAACAACAAATAAATGAACTTAAACTACACCACAAAAACCTGGAAAAGGAAGAGCAAAACAACAGCAAATGTAGTAGAAGACAAGAAATAATTAAATTTAGAGCAGAAATCAACGAAATTGAAACAAAAAAAAAGTTGAAAAAATTGATAATACTAAAAGTTGGTTCTTTGAAAAAATAAATAAGATCAACAGGCCCTTAGCCACGCTAAGGAAGAGAAGAAGAAAGAGAATTCAAATTACTAACATGTGGGATAAAAAAGGCAATATCACAACAGACACTACAGAAATATAGAAGATAATTAGAAAGTATTTTGAAACACTATATTCCAATAAAATAGAATATTGTGAAGATATTGATAAATTTCTTAAGTCATACAATCTGCCCAGATTGAGTCAGGAAGACACAAACAATTTAAACAGGCCAATAACAAAGGAAGACATAGAAGAAGCAATCAAAAGACTGCCAACCCAAAAAAACCCCTGGACCGGATGGGAATACAGCGGATTTCTACAAAACCTTCAAAGAAGAATTAAAATCAATATTTTTCAAGCTTTTTCAAGAAATAGAAAAAGAAGGAGCTCTTCCAAATTCATTCTATGAGGCCAACATCACCCTGATCCCGAAACCAGACAAAGACACTTCAAAGAAAGAATACTACAGACCAATTTCTCTAATGAACTTGGATGCAAAAATTCTCAATAAAATTCTGACAAATCGAGTACAAAAGCATATCAAAAAAATTGTGCAACATCATCAAGGAGGATTCATCCCTGTGATGCAAGGATGGTTCAATATACGAAAATCAATAAATGCCATTCACCACATCAATAGACTTAAAGACAAGAACTATATGATCATCTCGATAGATGCAGAAAAGCATTTGACAAAGTTCTGCATCCATTTATGTTCAAAACTCTATAAAAACTAGGGATAACAGGAACTTACCTCAACATTGTAAAAGCTATATATGCTAAACCTCAGGCTAGCATCATCCTAAATGGAGAAAAAACTGAAGGCATTCCTTCTGAAATCTGGAACAAGAAAGGGATGCCCTCTATCACCACTTCTATTCAATTTAGTTCTTGAAATACTAGCCAGAGCAATTAAACAGACAAAAGAAATTAAAGGCATAAAAATAGGAAAAGAAGAATTTAAAGTATCACTATTTGCAGATGACATGATAATATATTTAACAGACACAAAAATGTCTACAAAGAAATGGCTAAAGTTAATAAATGAATTCAGAAAAGTGGCAGGATATATAATTAACACGCATAAATCAAATGCATTCCTGTATAACAGAAAAAAAACTTCTGAAATGGAAATGAGGAAAACCACTCTATTCACAACATCCTCAAATAAAATGTGATACTTGGGAATCAACCTAACAAAAGAGGTGAAAGATTTATATAATTAAAACTACAGAAATCTAAAGAGAGAAATAGAAGAAGATGTCAGAAGATGGAAACATGTGCCCTGTTCATGAATAGGCAGAACTAACATCATAAAAATGGCAATATTACGCAAAGTTCTCTACAGGTTTAATGCAATGCCAATCAAAATTCCAATGGCATTTCTTGTAGAAATAGATAAATCAATCATGAAATTCATATCGAAAAATAAAAGACCCAGAATAGCAAAAGCAACTCTAAGCAGGAAGTGTGAATCTGGAGGTATAGCGATACCAGAGTTCAAACTGTACTATAAAGCAATAGTAACAAAAACAGCATGGAACTGGTACCGAAAAATGCAGGTGGACCAGTGGTACAGAAGAGAGGACACAGAAACCAATCCACAAAATTACAACTTTATTATATTTGATAAAGGGGCTAAAAGCATGCAGTGGAGGAAGGATAGCATCTTCAACAAATGGTGCTGGGAAAATTGGAAATCCATATGCAACAAAATGAAACTGAATCCCGTTCTCTCGCCATGCACAAAATTTAACTCAAAATGGATCAAGGATCTAGATATAAAATCAGAGACACTGCGTTTCATAGAAGAAAAAGTTGGCTACGATCTACATACTGTGGGGTCGGGCTCCAAATTTCTTAATAGGACGCTCATAGCCCAAGAGTTCTTAACAAGAATAAAAAAATGAGACTTACTTATACTAAAAAGTTTTTTTTTTCTCTGCAAGAGAAACAAAAAGGGAAGTAAATAGATAGCCTACATCCCGGGAACAAATTTTTACCCCTCACACTTCAGATAGAGCCCTAATATCCAGAATATACAAAGAATTCAAAAAAATTATCAATAAGATAACAAATAACCTAATCAACAAATGGGCCAAGGACCTGAAAAGACACTTCACCGAGGAGGACATACAATCAATCAACAAGTACATGAAAAAATGCTCACCATATCTAGCAGTCAGAGAAATGCAAATCAAACCCACCCTAAGATACCATCTCACTGCAGTATGATTGGCAGCCATTATGAAGTCAAACAACAACAAGTGTTTACGAGGATATGGGGAAAAGGGGACACTTGTACACCGCTGGTGGGACTGCAAATTGGTGAGGCCAACATGGAAAGCAGTATGGGGATTCCTGGGAAAGCTAGGAATGGATCCACCATTTGAACCAGCTATCGCCCTTCTCGGACTATTCCCTGAGGATCTTAAAAGAGTGTACTAAAGGGATACTGCCACATCAATGATCATAGTGGCACAATTCACAATACCTAGACTGTGTAACCAACCTAGATGCAATTCAATAGATGAATGGATAAAAAAAAATGTGGCATCTATACACGATGGATGCAGCACTAAAAAATGACAAAATCATAGAATTTGCAGGGAAATGGATGGCATTAGAGCAGATTATGCTAAGAGAAGCTAGCCAATCCTTAAAAAAAACAAATGCCAAATGTCTGCTTTGATAAAAATAGGGTAACTAAGAATAGAACAGGGAGGAAGAGCATGAGGAAAAGATTAATATTAAACAAAGACAAGTGGGAGAGAGAAAGGGAGAGAGAAGGGAAAGCATATGGAAATGGTAGGAGACCCTCATTGTTACACAAAATTACATATAAGACGTTGTGAGGGAAAAGGCGGGATCAAGAGAGAGAAGTGAAAAAGCAGATGAGGAAGAGAGGGAAGATAGGATGAAAGGGGAGGGGGGATAGTAGGGGATAATAAAGGTAGCAGAGGTCAACAGTCACTAATGTGACATTATGTAAAAATGTGAATGTGTAACTGATGTGATTCTGCAATTCGTATTTGGGGAAAATTGGGAGTTCATAACACATTTCAGTCAAATGTATGAAAGATGATATATCATGAGCTTTGTAATGTTTTGAAAAACCAATAAAAATAAATAAACAAAGGTTTAAAATTGAGTGGGAAGAAATCAGCTAAAAAGGAGTTGAGATGCATTCATTTTGATAAGCAGAAAGTTTGTTTTGTGTAGTTGTAAATATCACAAATTTATTTTACCAGAAAACTGGCTTTTGAAATGAACATATATTGAGATTAAAGGATAATCCACCTACCTTCATGAAAAATTCATATCATTTCCTATATTTTTCATATTTCATTTTTTTTCGTGAATATTTTGTCATGGACCAGGTCTAGTCTTAGGCTACCTCATCTGACAAGTTCGTACAATGTGTTGGATTGTTCTTTTCATCTTTTATTTGATAGTTTGTAGCTGATAATGTGTATTTTTCCTTATCTTTATTTGGATATACATACCCAACTATATCTTTGCATTTTATGTTTTACTGGGGAAGAGACTCATCAAAAGCTCTTTATTATATGTATCAACAATGAAACATTTAGAGCATGCAATTATTCTTAAATTTGCATGAAAATATCTTTGTACCATTTTTCTTATAAAGATGTAGAATTATTACTGTAATAAGTAACTACTTACAAGAAGAATTAAACAATTGACTTTATATCAATCATGAATATGAAAATTAATAAAATAAGTATTTGGCAATAAATATGCAATTGATAGAAATTAAAATCACAAGAAAGCCATTTAAAATGTCAGTGCATATGGTCCTTAAATAAAAGGTTGTTCAAATAAAATTTCACTAATTCATAAGAGTTAATATGCCATATCACAGCTTAATGTAATATAAAAACTTAAATAATAAGTATTGATAAATAAGAATGATACCTTTTTACTTAAATATGTTTATTTGATTTTCACTGTAAGCTGTTAATTCTAGAAGACTTGAAAATTAAGAAAGACTTGGTCTATATTATTTCTAACACGCTAATCAAAGTACTTTTAAATATATATGTATATATATCATATGTAATACATATGCATGAATATAGATACATATGTATAATAAATGTATTGTAATATATCTATAGGTTATTATAATTATTAAATTTTCTCAAGAAAAAAGAATGACTATAAAAAAATTCTTAAATGTAAATTTCATAGCATATTACTGTTTGTAATGACATGAGAGAAAAACTCCTATGGAGGGAAAATGAAAAAGGAAGAGAGAGAAGGGGGAAAATGAGGAAGAAAGTGAGTAAAGAAGAGGGAGAGGAGTGTTTGATTATAAGATAAATGTGGAGGGTCTGGGTGTCTGGCTCAGTGGTAACATGCTTGGCTAGCATGTGTGAGGCACTGGGTTATATTCTCAGCACCACATATAAATAAATAAAATGAGGTCCATCAACAACTGAAAAAATAAAAAAAAAAATAAAAAAGTAGAAATATTACCAAAATTCTAAGTTTTTATGAATGCTAAATAAAAAAAAATGTTAAATAGCCTTATGTAATTTCTAGACTCCCCAAAATAGTCATTTAATGATAGATTACTAGTGCGATAACTAAAAATCCATTGCTCTTTCCTCGACATTCTGTGGCATGCTAGTGCTAAAATAAATTGTATTATAACACCAAAAAAAATTCTAATATTTCTACAGTAACTGACCCAGTATAACATAAATGCAAGAAGATTCCTATGGAATATAATTGTATTTTGACGTTCATTTTTATTCAACACTGGTACATTACTATTTGTCCAGTTTATGCACATCATAGTATGTATATTTCATTCACAATTTAGCAAATTTATACGCATTTGTTTTACTTTCAATCACTTCCTGCTTCAGAACACATGTATTCCTCCACGTTTCTTGACTGCTCCTTTCATGAGACTTTTTTCCAAAGACATTATTTTTGATTTCCATTATCATTTTTGAAGCAAAACTCACACACCCGTCATGATAAACCGTAAACCTAATATTACCATTAGATGTAAAACTGGTGGGAATGAATGATTGTATATCAATATAAGATTTCTTGTATACTTTCAAATATCAATTCAATCCATTGTTTAATTTGGAACCAGTTATATTATTTATTCACAGTATGGTCTATTCATGCATTGTCTCTATATTGATAGACACAGGGTACACCTCTGTGTACCCTCGATAATAATTTGTATATCTTCAAAATTTTGCTCACAGAAATGGTGGAAGAAAGACTCATGTCAACTGATCTACATATACATTTTATCACAGTAATATTCTGGACACAAAATGCAAAGGTCACACTTAGGATTGTCCCGAAGCCTAAATGGAAAGTGAACATGGATTACTAAAAACATCCATGTCTTGGATGCCTAATTCTCTCAAATGTCAATCCTATTGGTGAGTACATATTTGTTTCTTCCCAAGATTATATATTCAACCTCAACCATGTTGAAAATGTCTAATCCTATCACTCACTTTATATTTTGTCTGATTTCCTAATGTCTCTATTGATATCTCTTTTCCTACATATTTTCCCCAGTTCATCATAGTGACTGATTCTTCACATGTGCTGACATTTACATTCACTCTTTATCCGAAACCCTATTGCTAAAGAACTTTTTGTCCAAATACTATACTCACTCTTTTTTCTAAACCTACCGACTATCTACCTAATCCTACCGACTATCCCTTTTTGACTGGATGAACTCTTCAACAATCAATCATCCAAGGTACAAGGTCCTATGCCATTGTATATTGATTTATCTGAGACATCTGTGCAGAACATAATTCAAAGATAAGTATCCCAATCATGGGCCCAATGCCTTTCTGGTATTCAAATCTTACCTAGATTTCAGTTTTCATAATTACATTTCACCTGTATATTCTTATAAATATTGCAGGTTCCCAATACCATTATTCATCCAACAGAATGATTCCTACCACAAATCGAACATGTTATTAATCCTAACTATACACTTTTCCCTCAATCCAACTTTACAGAAGAGCAGGGACAGAGTTGGTCTTACAATACAGGGGTGTAGGGAACCTTCCACCTGTTGACAACCTCAAAGGTCCATGCAGATATGATCCCTGGAGAATATGCAGGCAGCTATGAAAGGCCTGAGAGAGCAAACGTCATCTTCCATGGCAAACAACCCGGTCAGGTTAAAAGCATGTGTCTGAATCATCCTCTCTCTTCTTAATGTAGGGAAGATTGACCAAACTAGGCCTGTGTTTAGAGCTGTTCCCAGGTGCCTATTGTTTCTATACCATTCGAACTTGTGAAAGTGTCACAGGAAGTAGGCGCATCCTCCATATTATGAGACCCTAGGAAGCAAATGTTAGGACAAAGTGGTTGGAAATGCAGTGACCACATTCAGTTGCTGAAGGAAGTGACCTCACCTCACATCCTTGTTGATGGAACTCTCCGAATTTGGGTTCCAGGAAGCCAGGCATCCAGACCCAGTCCAAGCTCCAGTCACAGTGGTCTCACTTGTTTGGATTTACCAAGGACAGAGTCTGTCTTTTGTGGTACCTAGTGATGTGAGGATGGCCAAATGCCAGGAAAGTTCTGAAGAGGGGCCCTTCCAGAGAAAGAAGTTAGAGGCTCACTGCTGTCTCCTGACAACTTCACAGAGTTGACCCAGGAGACCAGATCTGAGACAGGACAGGCCATTTCTGGGGAACATAGTATTGCCCTCCAGTCAGAGGACACTCTGGATAGTTTCAGACCTACTTGGGGGAAGGAGGTGACTTCGTGGGTGTTTGAGTGGGTTTGTGGTTTTTTCTCATGTTCTGAGAATAGTTAGGAAAGGGGGTTTGTTTGGTTTGGAGTGAACTGTTTCTAGTTAGTCCTTTGACAAGGCGAGTGTTTCTATGTCTGTGTATCCCACTGTGTCCATGGTTGTAGACATTAGAAAAGAGAATGCCTCAATGGGTGTGTCCTGTAAAAGAGAAAACTTCCAAGCATTCATCCTGCCCATTTTATAAATGGACTGTGGCTTGCCTTATCATTGGGCAACACCTATTATTTTCTTACATTCCTGTATCCTTCCTGAATTCTGGCCACTCTCCAAAATAGGCTCATGGTTTTATGTACAAGATATGTACCACTTCCAAGCTCTGTGACATGGCCATGTACTGGATAGCTGAAGGGAATGCATCTCAGAAAACTCTGATATCAGTGTGACCAGTAAAGTCTCAGTGGAGAAACCCTGCTTTGGGCCTTTTGATTACCTATTGTTATGTTGCCCTGAATATCAGGAACATCTTTTCCTCAGGCTACTCCTTCCTGAAGCCTGAAGAAAACAGTTTTCACATGGAAATGAATGGGCATTTTACCTTTGTGTTTTACAATAAAAACTTCACAGAGATTAGGCTCTCATTAACTTAAAAATACTTTTAAATTTTATCTAAGGGTAAAAAGTAACATGTAACTGTACATATCTTTTTGATAACAAGTCCAATTATACAACACAAATGATACACATAAATCTCCAACATGTTTTTATTTTAAGCCTAGAATTACCATACAACCTTAGAACATTTCTGTTTTCATACCTATAATTCACTTCTATAGTCTTATAAATATCGCAGGTTCCCAATAACATTATTCATACAGCAGAACAATTCCTAACCCAAATCGAACATGTTATTAACCCTAACCATACACTGTTCCCTCAATCTAACTTTACAGAAGAGCAGGGAAAGAGTTCGTCTTACAATACAGGAATTTATGGGATCTTCCACCCGCTGAGAACCTCAAACGTCCATGCAGAAATGATCCCTGTAGAAGATGTAGGCAGCTATGAAGGACCTGAGAGAGTAAGAGTCACCTTCCATGGCCAACAACCTGGTCAGGATGAAGGGTTGTGTCTGAATCTGCCTCTCTCTTCTTAATGTAGAGAAGATGCACCAAAACAGGCCAGTGTGGAGAGCTGCTCTGGAGTGCCTATGGATGATATACCATTCTAACTTGTGAAAGTGTCACAGGAAGTAGGGGCAGCCTCCATCTCATGGGGCCTTGGAAGCAACAATTAGGACAATGTGTTTGCCAAGGCAGTGACCTCATTCAGTTCCTGAAGGAAGTGACCTCACCTCACTTCCTTGGTGTTCGAAATCTCTGAACATGTGGTCCAGGAAGCCAGGCACCCACAGCCAGTCCCAGTCCCAGTCCCAGTGATCTCACTTGTTTGGATTTACCAAGGACAGAGTCAGTCTTTCTTGGTACCTACTGATGTGAGGATGGCCAAATGCCAGTAAAGCTCTGAAGAGGGCCCTTTCCTGAGAAACCAGGTTGTGGCTCACCGCTGGCTCCTGTCAACTTCACAGAGTTGGACAAGGAGAACAGATCTGAGACAGAACAGGCCATTTCATGGAAACATAGTATGGCCCACCACTCAGAGGACACTGCGGATAGTCACAGACCTACTTGGGGGAAGGAGGTGCATTTGTGGGTGTGGGTGTGTGTTTGTGGTTTTGTCTCATGTTCTGAGAATAGGTAAGAAAGGCAGTTTGTTTTGTTTGGAGTTAATTGATTCTAGTAAGTCGTTTGAAAAGGCGAGTGTTTCTAGGTCTGTGTATCCCACTGTGTCAGGGGTTGTAGACATTAGAAAAGAGAATGCTTCAATGGATGTGTCCTGTCTAGTAGAAAGCTTCCCCGGATTCATACTTCCCATTTATGAATGGACTGTGGCTTGCATTATTGATGGGCAACCCCCGATATCTTCCTAAGTTCCTGTTTTCTTTCTGAATTCTGGCCACTTTCCAGAATAGGCTCATGGTTTTGTGTCCAAGATGTATACCACCACCAAGCTCTGTGACATGGCTATGTACTGGATAGCTGAAGGGAATGGCGAGCAACTCAGAAAACTCAGATATCAGTGTAATCAGGAAAGTTTCAGTGGAGAAATACTGCTTTGGTTACCTATTGTTCTGTTGCCCTCAATGTCAGGAAGGTCTTTGCCTCTGGCCACCCCTTTGGGAAGCCTAAAGAAAACAGTTTTCAAATGGAAATCAATGGGCATCACCTGTGACTCTTTGCTTAATTGCATTGGAAAGGGATATGTCTGAATCAGGCTCTAGGTCCTGTGTTAGGCTTTGGCTTAGATTCTCAGCACATGATGGATGTAAAGAAAATCCCATGTTTGCATCCAAAACTAAATTGGCCAAAAGAGCAGTCATTATGGAAGAAGTCTCTCGCCTTCCCCTGTAAGGTTCCTCACCTCCATCAAGTGAGAATAGGAACCTTTGGATCAAATGAGTTCTTCAAAGCCCTTTAGAGGCTATCCCATAGGTGCTTGGGTTTTCTCCAGAATCCAAATCACATAAAGAATCTATACCTGACAGTCAGTAGGCCTCAAATTGGAGGAGCAAAGCAATATTAATAGCAGGCCTATTTGATCACTCCTGGTTCCCCGGACGAGTGTCCAGGTCACCCTGACTTTAGGCAAATGAGGGGCAATGGAGGTTATTTTGGCCACTGTCTTGGGCTGTGCCCCTCATGGAAACCTCAAGCCAGAGGTAATGATGAGTGTCCATATGGAAGAAGATGAGGGCCATGTGGGAGTGTTTTGGTTTTAATTGTGGTCATGTGTGGCCGTTGGAATAGATGACTGGGTCCACCTTGGCTTTAACTCTGTTGTGATTCCCCTTAGAGACTGAGTTGTGGACCTCACCTCAGAGACGTATTGCCATGAATTGTGTTGGGATTTTAGGAGGATTCACATGAGAGTCACCCTTGTAAAATGAGATCTAGGCCCAGGGTGGCTGTTCACTGAGCACTGGGAATCTCAGCCAGGTTACCACATGATTTTATTCTGAAAGACTTGGTAGCCATATATGAGAGTCAAAACACACGGATGTCACAATGTAGATCCCAATGGGCCTGGATTCATGTGATCATTTGGCCACTGTTTGGGAAGCCTTGCCTGTGAGACTTCTGCAGAGATTTCATTGAAATGAGCTTCCTAACCATTTAATAGTTCCAGAATGAAATGAAACACACAGTGCCTCCAACTTCAACCTTGAAAAATGGGTAGATAAATACCAAGAAATTTTTAAACTTCCCATGACCAGGTGGCACTGGAGAATCTTTGGATATCCTGTGGCTGATCATGAGATTACAAGACAGTGCTTTGATTGACTGGTTTTCATAAAAATGGTTCAGAACAGAGATACCAGGAAGTTGGAGCCTGCTGAGAGGTGGGCCTACAGCAGTGCTGGGCAGGTGTGCAATAAAACAACTGTGATGGGGCCATGTGGATCTTCCATTGGCTTCCAAATGACTTGTGACTGACATGGTGCAGCCAGCAGACCCTTGTATGTAAAGGCATCTTGTTATATGGACAGGATTCAGGGCAATGTTTAGAATCAGATTGCTATGGTCAAGGGGGAAAGTCATGTGGGATATAAGCCTGGTTGGTGCATTCTCCTGCAGACCCTGACCTACCAAAAGTGACAGAACTCACTCACGCACCGGGTAACAGTTGAATTCTTTGTATATCATGAAGCAAATACCAAAATCCCAGTGCAGCAGCAAGAAACACGACAAAAAGTGGAGGATGACCAAATGGCCTCACAGTCCACATGTGAATACACTTATCCCCCAGTTGCCACAGTTTACCTACTAAAGAAAATTCAGCACTGCTGCCACATATTCAGTGGAAAATAAGAAACCATGTCCTCGAGGTAACATAGATGCAGACACAGCTTTGATTGTCTCACTACAATGGAAGCTAAATCTCCCGACAACAACATATATTTCAAGTGCCCAAACTCAGAGTGAGTTTCTCAAGAAGGATTTAGGGAACCAGAGCTCCATGTTTGTGGACTGTTTTCCCTGTCCCTTACTTTTGAAATCTCCTCTTCCGTCTTCAAGGTTGTGAACTCCTGAGCATATTCCATTCCAGATATTTATTCACAGATTTTCTAACTCTTCTCCTCTAATTGTGCCTTAGTCTCCGTGATTGTAATGTCAAGGCATCCCTTTCTCTGTATCCTATTCAGCACATGTATTTTTACATGCAATTATAGAATCTTACCTGATACCACACGTACATTCTTGTGAGGTGACTGACTTGGCAGATACAAATTGTAAGAGATCACTCCTCCTAAAAGCTGTTGGAACTGAAAATTCAATCTATGAGTGAGCTTCCTTGTTTAAGAACATTATACATAAATCCATATTCAATAAAATAAATACATTTGGATCTGTAGATGACATATATTTCATGGTGAATTTCAATTGGAATATATTATGCTATTTTTAATGTCTGTGTGTTTGTGTATGTATATATATATATATATATATATATATATATATATATATATATATATATATATATACACACTCTCCAGATTTTTCAAAATATGAAATATATGTCTTGTTATACACTCCCTAAACTAATTCATATTCAAGTATGTGTATTTATAATCAAATTTTCACAAGAGTATTCTCAAAATTATTCATTCACCTGAAATACATATTTGTTTCCTAGTACTGAAAACTATCTTCAGTGAAAGGTGCATACAAATCCTAATATTTCCACAGTAACTGAACCCGTTTAACATCAATACAAGTAGATTCCTATGGGACATGTTGTGCATTTTGACATTTATTTTATTCAACACTGGTACATTACTATTTCTTCAGTTTATGCTCATCATAGCAAATATATTTCATCCAAAAATTTGCAAATTTATAGGCATTTTGTTCACTTTCAATCACTTTATTCTACAGAACACATGTATTCCTCCATGTTTTTGATGGGTCTTTTCATGAGACTTCTTTCCAAACACATTATTTTCGATTTCCATGATCACTTTTGAAGCAAAACTCAAAGACACTTCGTGATAAACCATAACCCTAATATTACCATTAGATGTATTGCTGGTTGGAATGAATGATGGTATATCGATATAAGATTTCTTATATATTTTCAGATATGAATTCAATCTATTATTTAAAGTGGGACCAGTTATATTATTGATTCACAATGTGGTCTATTCATGCACTATCTCTATATTCATAGACACAGTGTACACCTCTTTGTACCACCAATACTAATTTATAGGACTTCAAAACATTGCTCCCAGAAATACTGGAAGAAATACTAATGTCACGCCATCTACATATACATTTTATCACAGTAATATTCTGGACACAAAATGCAAAGGTTACACTTATGATTGTACCAAAGCCTAAAAGGAAAGTGAACAGGGATTACTAAAAACATCCATGTCCACATTGCCTAATGCTCTCAAATGTCAATCCTATTGGTGACTACATATTTGTTTCTTCCTAAGATTATATATTCAAACTCAACCCTGTTCAAAATGTCTAATCCTATCACTCACTTTGTACTTTCCCTGATTTTGTAATGTCTCTATTATTATCTGATTTCCTACATATTTTCCAAAGTTCATCATTGTGACTGAATCTTCATATGTGCTGACATTTACCTTCACCCTCTAACAGAAACCCTATTGCTAAAGAAGTTTTTTTTTTCCAAATCCTATACTCACTCTCCTTCCAAAACCTACCAACTATCTTCCTAATCTTACCTACTATCCCTTTTTGACTGGATGTTCTCTTCCACATTCAATCATCCAATGTACAAGGTCCTATGCCATTGTATATTTATTTATCTGAGACATCTGTGCAGAAAGTAAGTCAACACTAAGTATACCAATGAAGGGCCCAATGCCCTTCAGGGTTTCAAATCTTAGATTTCTGTTTTCATACATATATTTCACCTACATATTCTTATAAATATCGTAGGTTCCCAATAACATTATTCATCCAGCAGAATAGTTCCTAACACAGATTGAACATGTTATTAACCCTAACCATACACTCTTCCCTCAATCTAACTTTACAGAAGAGCAGGGACAGAGTTGGTCTTACAAGACAGAAATTAAGGGATCTTTCACCTGCTGAGAACCTCAAAGGTCATTAAAGATGATCCCTGGAGAAGATGTAGGAAGCTATTAAGGACCTCAGAGAGCAAAAGTCATCTTTCATTGCAAACAACCTGGTCAGGATGAAGGGTTGTGTCAGAATCAGCCTCTCTCTTCTTAATGTAAAGAAGATGCAGCAAACCAGGCCTGTGTGGAGAGCTGTTCCTGGGTGCCTATGGTTTTATACCATTCTAACTTGTGAAAATGTCAGAGTAAGTAGGTGCAGCCTCCATCTCATGGGACCCTTGGAAGCAACTGTTAGGACAAAGTGGTTGCCAAGGTATGGACCTCATTCAGTTCCTGAAGGAAGTGACCTCACCTCACTTCCTTGGTGATGGAATTCTCTGAACTTGGGATCCAGAAAGCCAGGCATCCAGAGCCAGTCCCAGTCACAGTCCCAGTGGTCAAAATTTTTCGGATTTACCAAAGACAGAGTCAGTCTTTCTTGGTACCTACTTATGTGAGGATGGCCAAATGCCAGGAAGGTCTGAAGAGGGGCCTTTCCTGAGAAAGCAGATAGTGGCTCACCACTGGCTCCTTACAGATTCACAAAGTTGGCCACAGAGACTAGATCTGAGACAGGACAGCCCATTATGAGGAAATTTCTTATGGCCCACCATCAAACGACACTCCGTATTGTCACAGAGGTACTTGGGGGTCTGTGTGGGTGTGGGTGTGGGTATTGGTTTGTGGTTTTGTCTCATGTTCTGAGAATAGGTAAGAAAGTCGGTTTGTTTGGTTTGGTGTGAACTGATTCTAGTAAGTCGTTTGACAAGGCTAGTCTTTCTATATCTGTGTATCCCACTGTGTCCATGGTTGTAGACAATAGAAAAGAGAATGCATAAATACATGTGTCCTTTCTAGTAGAAATCTTCCCAGCATTCATTCTGCCCAATTTATGAATGGTCTGCGGCTTGCCTAATGGATGGGCAACACCTAATATCTTCTTAAGTTCCTGTTCTCTACCTGAATTATGGGCAACCTCCAGAATACGCTCATGGTATTGTGTCCAAGATATGAACCACCTCCACGCTCTGTGATACGGCCATGTACTAGAGAGCTGAAGGAAATGATGAGCATCTCAGAAAACTCAGATATCAGTGTGACCAGGAAAGTCTCAATGGAAAAACCCCGCTTTGGGCCTTTTGCTTACATATCCTTCTGTTGCCCTGAATGTCAGGAAGGTCTTTGCCTCAGGCTATGCCTTTTTGAAGCCTGAAGAAAACAGTTTTCAAATGGATATGTATAAACATTACCTGTGGCTCTTTCTTAATTGCTTTGGAAAGGGATGTGTCTGAATCAGCCTCTTGGCCCTGTGTGAGGCTGTGGCTTAGATTCTCAGCACCTGATGGATCTAAAGAAAAATCCCATGTGTGCATGCAAATCAAAAAGCCAAAAGAGCAGTCATTTTGGATGAAGTTTCTCGCCTTCCTCTGTAAGGTTTCTGACTTCCATCATTGAGAATATGGATCCTTTGGGTCAAATGAGTTCTTCAAAGCCCTGCAGACACTAGACCATAGGTTCTTGGGTTTTCTCATGACTCCAATTAACATAAAGAATCTAAACACCACAGTCAGTAGGCCTCAAAATTGAGAATAAGAGCAATATTAACGGCAGGCCTCTTTGAACACTCCTGGTTCACAGGAAGGATGTCCCGGCCACACTGACTTTAGGCAAATGGATGCAAGGGAGCTTATTTTGGACACTGTCTTAGGCTGTGCCCCTCATGGAAACCTCCAGCCAGAGGTTATGATGAGTGTCTATATGGAAGAAAATGAGGGCCATGTGGGAGTGTCTTGATTTTAATTGCGGTCATTTGTGTGGCGCTTGGAATAGAT
The DNA here is from genome assembly GCF_048772815.1 of Callospermophilus lateralis. NCBI lineage: Eukaryota > Metazoa > Chordata > Mammalia > Rodentia > Sciuridae > Callospermophilus > Callospermophilus lateralis. The sequence goes on from NW_027514311.1 coordinate 866,836, forward strand.
GAATGGGTCCACCTGGGCTTGAACACTGGTGTGATTCTCCTTAGAGACTGAGTTCTGGAACTTACCTCAAAGAAGTATTGCCTTGTATTGTGTTGGGATTTTAGGAGGCCATGCATGAGAGTCGCCCTTGGAAACTGGGATCTATGCCCAGGTTGGCTTTCCACAGAGCACTGGGAATCTTGGGAAGGATATCACATGATTTTATTCTTAAAGACTTGGCAGCCATAGTTGCAAGTCAAAACACATATGGACCTCAAATTGTAGACCTCAATAGGTCTGGCTTCATGGGACCTTTTGGCCTGTCTTTGGGAAGCCTTGCGTGTGATAGTTCTCCAGAGCTTTCATTGAAATGAGCTTCCTCTCCATTTAATCATTCCTGAATGAATTGAAACCCACAGTGCCTCCAACTTCACCCTTGAAAAATGGCTAGATAAATACCTTTAAATTTTTGACATTCCCATGACCGGGTGGACCTGGAGAACCTATGGATGTCCTATTGATGACCATCAGTGTACCAGACAGTGCCTTGATTGACTGGGTTTCATGAAAATGGTGTAGAACGGAGATGCCAGTAATTTGGAGCCTGCTGAGTAGTCGGCCTAGAGCAGTGGTGTGCTGGTGTGTGTTAAAACATCTGTGGTCGGGTCATCTGCATCTGCCCTTCGCTTCCAAATGGTTTGTGACTGACATGGTACAAGCCCCAGATCCTTGTATGTAAAGGCATCTTGTTATATGGAGAGGATTCAGGGCAATGTTTACAATCAGATTGCTATGGTCAAGAGGGCAAGCTATGTGGGATAGAAGCCTTGTTGGTGCATTCTCCTGCAGACCCTTACCCACCACACGTGACAGAACTCCCTCCATCACTGTGTCCCAGTTGAACTTCTTGTATTTTGTGAAGCAAATATCAAACTCCCAGTGCAGCTGCAAGAAACACCACAAAAATTGGAGGATGACCAATGGCTTCACATTCCACCCTGGGAGACACTTAGCCACCAGTGGCCACAGTTTCCCTACAAAGAGAGAATTCAGCACTGCTGCCTCATGTTCATTGGAAAATAAGAAACAATGTCCTCTAGGTCACATAGATGCTGACCCAGCTTTGATCGTCTCACTATAAAGGAAGCTAAAGCTCCTAAAAACAACCTCAGATGAAGTTTCTCAAGAAATATTTAGGCCGGCAGAGCTCCATGTTTGTGGTGTTTTTACCCTGTCCCTGACTTTTGGAAACTCCTATACCACCTCCAAGGTTGTGAACTCCTGAGCATTTTCCATTCCAGATGTGTATTCACAGATTTTCTAACTCTTCTCCTCTAATTGTGTCTTACATGGGATGAAGGTAATGTCAAGGCATTGTTCTGAATACACATTGGATTCTTTTTCCAATTTTCCATTTGAAATACTGAATCCCTGACTGTCAGGCGTAGAAGGAATTCACCTTCAAAGAATAGCCTGACACTTACAAGAAACAGCCCCCATGGAGACATCCTGTCTGGGAGACATCCTGTAGCCAACTGTGTCTCTGAGACATCCTGTTGCCATCTGTATTCCTGAAACATCCTGAGTTTATCTCACCTTGTGAAGACATCCAGGAACTTTGGATAAGAGAGCTTTCCCATCTCCAGCATATAAATGCCCCTGTGTGAAAAATAAAAGTTTGCAGCTTGATCAGAACTCCTGTCTTGCTGTCATCTCTCGTGTCTCTTGTCCCTTCATTCCTCCGCATCTAGGTTCGCTGCCCCTGTTGATGTGTCTTTCCAGCCGTGACTACTGGCACCCACTGACTGGGGCTCGAGCCTTTGACTGATTGGGAACCCCGTCCTCCTGGAAGACTTCATCAAGTGGAGCTCGCGATTGCCTCAGCAGACACCACAAAGAGACAGATCCAGGAGGAGAGTGGGGATGACGCACGGTGAGTGACCCACCATGGGACAAGCAGTTTCGTCACATGATTTGTTTTTGTCAGGCCTCAAGGAGTCCTTCAAGACATGAGGGGTGCGTGTTAAGAAAAAGGACTTAAAATTTTTCTTCTAATACATAGGAGAATTGTGTACATGGTTTCACATTGAAGTGACCATTGATGGCAAAAGATGGCTTAGAGTAAGAGACTGTTTAAAAGATTATTATGAAACCTTTGGCCCAGAAAAAGTGCCAGTTCCCACCTTTTCTTACTGGAACTTAATTAATGAAATTCTTAAAAGTTCACCCTTTGACAATGGTACCTTACAACTTGTAAGGATTGGAGAAGAGACTATGCAAAACACCTCTCGTCTCCCCACGGCATGCCCATCAGTTAGTATAGATATTGACCCTTCTCAGTCTCCCCAGGACCCTGGGAACCTTCCTAGTCCCCCTCAAAATACCACCCTAATGAATAAGGCTCCAATGGTTACCAAACACCTTTATCGAGTTTTAAATCCCAGAGACACATTGACCCCTGGGACAGAGGCTACCTTGGAGAAGGAAGCAGCAAGCTACCATTCAGAAGATGCGCCACCTCTCAGGACCCTGCCACAGCCTATAGGACTTACACATCTACCTACCTCCTATATCCCTCCTGCCTTTTGTGCTCCAGCCTTTCAGGAGCAAAATGCAACCCAGATATTTTTCCCCACTTCCCTTGCCTAGCCTGGCTCCCTTGTGAGAGTCTCTCCAACATAGACGGGAACAGATCAAACTTTTAAAAGAATTAAGATCCCTAGACTCTGAGCTCTGTTCATTAGCCTTAGGCACGGAGTCAATGCAAACTGGCCCACGGCGGTCTAATACAAAGGCTAAGCCACTCCATCAGCCTGTTCTCGCCTTCCCAGTCACCCGCAGTCAGATAGATAAGCCTGCCCAGGCTGAGGTCAAAGACTTAGACGAGGATCAAGAGGAGGAAGTGGGGGAAATGGATCAAGGAGATCAGGACTCAGAGGATGAGGAGTTCACCCCTAGGCAGGAAGGAACCCAGAGTGTCTACAAAAAAATTAAGCCTGCGTTTTCTTGAAAAACATAAAAAGACTTGTGCTCACAATGGCCCCACTGTGCCCTACAAGTTGACTTTATTAGAAAGCCACAGCGCACAATGGCTTACTCCCAATGATTGGAAATTTTTAGACCGAGCTACCCTCAGTGCCGGAGATTTCCTGTTATGGAATGCAGATTTCGAGGAGCACTGTCAGGAAACTGCTCAAAAAAAATTAACTAAGGCCTCCTCTAAATCCTGAACTTATGTTAAGCTAGTGGGCTATGCGCCATTTGACACTAAAACTAAATAGGCACGTTTCCCTGCTGGAATTTTGGCGCAGATTCAGATGGCTTGCTTACATGCTTGGAGATGCCTCCCTCAAACTGGCTCGGCTACCACTTCTTAGGCAAAAATTTGACAAGGACCCAACGACCCTTATAGAAACCTTGTTCCCCGGCTTAACCTAGCTGCAGAATGCTTGCTTGGACCAAGCGAAAGCAAAAGAACTTTTGTAAAACATCTTGCCTTTGAAAACGCCAACCTGTCATGTCAGGATGTTCTTTGACCACATAAGGAAAAAGGGAAACTTTCGGACTTTATTAGACTCTGTGCAGGGGTGGGTGCAGCCCATGCCATGGGTCTCGCCCTACATGCCCCCTTTATCAAGGCCTTTCACAATCCTGGCTCATGTACTTGCTTTACTTGTAAACAACCTGGCCATTTTGCACGCAAGTGTCTGAAAGACAAACAAAGCCTAGGAATATCGTCTCCTCAAACTGGGGCTAAACCGCCCCCAGCTACCCTTTGTTCTAGATGTGGTAAATGTCATCACTTGGCCAGTAAGTGTAGATCTAAGACAAATGGCCTCAGACAGCCTATTTCTTCCTGCTTCTCAGGAAAACCCTGCGGGGCCAGCCCCTGGCCACGACCTCCCCCAGGACAAAACCAGGGGCAATAAGGTTTATTCCCTTCCAAACTCCAAACCTACCACAAAATTCTTCCCCACAATTGCCTCCCTCCAACTAGCCACCCCAGGCAGCGCAGGATTGGACCTCTGTGCCACCACCGATACAATATTAGACTCAATGCAAGGGCACCAGATAATACCCACTAGAATTATGGGTCCCCCTTCATCTCATACGAGTGCCCTTATTCTTGGAAGAGTCTCTGCTACCTTAAATGGTGTTCAGGTCTTCCCTGGCATTAATGATAATGATTTCACTGGAGAAATAAAAATACGAGCAACAGCTATTAATGGAGTTGCGGCCATCCCAGCAGGAACAAGACTTGCACAATTAATATTCCTTCCCTTGGATTCAGGAGGCACTTCCACCGCCCAAACATAAAATGGGGGACAGCCTCCATCGGCTGCTCTGATGTATATTGGGTTCAGCCCATTTCTCACAATAGACCCACCCTTACCTTACTTATTGAAAAAAAGGAATTCCAAGGAATTCTAGATACTGGAGCTGATGCCACAATTATTTCTCACAAATACTGGCCATCAGGTTGGCCCATCACCCCATCCTTGAATGACCTAAAAGGGTTAAGAGTCAAAAAATCCCCATGTCAGTTCTAGGGCTCTTAGCTTTACTGATAAAGAGGGTAATAAGGTGACTGTCACTCCTTTCATTGTTCCTGACCTCCCTGTTAACCTATGGGGCCGAGATATTTTGAGTCAAATGGAAGTCATTCTTGCCAGTCCCAATTCCATGATGACTCATCAAATGCTTCATATAAATTTTGTCCCTGGTACAGGCCTTGTGAGACTGAGACAAGGACTGGTGGGGACTATAAAACTCATAAAAAAACAAATACATATGGACTTGGGTATTCTGATTTTTAGTGTCGGTTCCTGACCCTCCTGTACCCCATGCAGATAAAATTATTTGGGAGACTCAGACTCTTGTGTGGGTGGATCAGTGGCCCCTTACCCCCCCAAAAAATTGGAGGCTGCCTCCATGTTAGTGCAGGAACAGCTGGCAGCCGGCCATGTAGAGCCCTCAACCTCACCATGGATTACTCCTATTTTTGTTATCAAGAAAAAATCAGACAAGCGGCATCTTTTACAATATTTGTGTGCCAGTAATAAAGTTATGTGCCTGATGGGAGCACTACTGTCTCGAATTCCCACACCAATGGCTATTCCCAAAACTATTGTAAAATGGTTATTGACTTAAAAGTTTGCTTTTTTACCATTCCTTTACATCCTGAGGATAGACCCTATTTTGCCTTTAGTCTCCCTTGCATTAATTTCCACGGCCCTATGCAGAGATTTCAATGGAAGGTTCTTCCCCAAGGTATGGCCAACAGCCCTAGTCTTTGCTAAATATAAGTTGTTCAAGCAGTAGACCCTGTGAGAGAGTGATGACCACAATTTTATGTTTTACATAATATGGATGAATTTTTAATTGCTGCACCTAATTACCATGACCTTAATAATTGTTACTTGGACCTTTAGAAAACCCTCACTACCTTGAGACTACGGATAGCTCCTGATAAGGTTTAAACACAGGACCCTTATACCTATTTGGGCCTTAAACTTCAAGATAATCAGATCCAAATTCATAAAATACAACTGCGTGTGAACCATCTTCACACCCTTAATGATTCTCAAAAATTACTGGGAGATATTCAATGGCTAAGAACATATTTATAATTATCCACTTGTGTACTTTTGCCCCTTAATGATATTTTGAGAGGTGATTCCTACCCTTCCTCCCCTCAAAAGCTTACTCCCGAGGCATGACAGGCATTAAACCAAGTCACAGAGGCCATTGCCAAACAGTTTGTTACACAAATTTCTTATAACCTTCCTCTGGTTCTGGTTCTTTTACACACTCCTCATATACCCTCAGAAAAATTTTGGCAGTGATATCCATATTTTAAAAATAAAGGCTTCCCCTTGCTTTGGGTCCATTTATCCACCACATCCTCCAAGTTTATTACCGTTTATCTTGCTCAGGTAGCTTCTATTATTATTAAAGGTCGTTTGCTTTCTCGACAACATTTTGGCAAAGACCCTGATAATATTTTAATTCCATATACTAATGACCAAACCCAATTTTTACTACAGAGAGGGGATGAATGGGGTATTGCCCAATCAGGCCATTTGGGAACAATTGATAACCATGTCCCCAATGACACCCTTTTACATTTTGTCCAGATACATCCATTTATTTTTCCCAAAATTACTCAAAAGGCTCCCAGTTCCAAGCCCTTACTGTCTTTACAGACGGTTCCAGTAATGGCTGTGCGGTCTTTGTTGTCAATAACCAGCCTACAACCTTTGATACTGTCTATCATTCAGCACAGTTTGTGAAATTGTTTGCCATAACACAAGTTTTTATAACATTTTGTGATAATCCTGTTAATATTCATACAGACAGTGCCTACATTGCTCATTCTGTGCCCCTGCTGGAGATTTCACCCGCCATTAAAGCTTCTTCCAATGCGGCCTTTCTGTTTCACCAGCTTCAGCAGCTAATTCAGGCCAGACAACACCCATTTTTCTTAGGACACATCAGGGCACACTCTGATCTTTCCGACCCTCTAACACAGGTAATGCTCAAGCTGATGCAGCAACTCCTACCATCTTTTAAATTTTTGGTGGCTCCATTCAATAGGCCACGGAGCTAAACAATCTTCACCAACTAAATTCCCAGAGCCATCGATTACTTTGTAAAATTACCAGGCAACAGAAACGAGAAATAGTAAAAGAATGCCCTGCTTGCGCTCTCTCCCTCCCCATTCAACACTTGGGAGTTAACCCCCGAGGATTACTGCCAAATCAGGTTTGGCAAATGGATGTTACTCATTTTCCTGAATTTGGAAAAACCAAATATATACACGTTTCTATCGATAACTTCAGCAGCTTTATTTTTGCATCACCACATTCTGGAGAGGCTACCAAAGATGTCCTTTCTCATCTTGTTTCAGCCTTTTCCATAATGGGTAAACCAATACATATTAAAACAGATAATTATCCTCCATATACCAGTGCCAAGTTTAAACAGTTTTGTGCTACCTTGCAATTTTGTCATCCTACTGGAATCCAATACAAACCTCAGGGCCAAGGCATTGTGGAATGTTCCACCTTACCTTAAAGACTTGGCTATCCCGCCTTAAGGCTTCCGCCCTTGTATTTACCACTCACAGGCATTGCCTTAACCATGCATTATTTGCCCTTTCTTTTCTTACCCTAGACAGTGAAGGCCTTTCGGCTGCAGACACACACTGGCATCCCTTTTCCAATTCTGATCAGCCACCTGTTATGTGGCGAAATCCCCTTACAAATAAATGGAAATGCCCACATCCTGTCCTCATCTGGGAATGTGGCTCAGCTTGTGTTTTGGACCAAGAGCTAGCAGCCCCAAGATGGTTACCAGAATGCCTGGTTAAACAGGTTAATGACTTACCTCAAACCGGGGACGGAGGCCCTCTCCCTGAGTACAAATTTTCCCCTTTTCCGGATCCATCCAACAATCTGTGTGAGGATCCTGCTTAAGGCACTTCTGCTGAACAGGTTTGTGCACGGAGGCCTGGGCCCTCCACCTTCCAACATCATGGAGTACCTTCCCCCCCCTCCCCCCGTGAAGGCAAGGGAGGATCTTGGACTCAGGCTCCCACTAGTTGGAACCAGACTGCTGACTGCATGACTAAGGTGGCTTACCTCCGTTCCGAGGTTGACCATAAATTCAGAGGAGTTCATCAGCCTAAATGGGTATGTGTTAACAAGCCAAAGATTATTCCCCCTAGTACAAGTAAAGCTCTCCAAAATTGTTCTGCAACCCGTACGCATACCCAGGCGATGCATGTCTCTTGTTTTGTGTCGGCCTCAATTTGTGTTAACAAGCAGGGAGAATGATTTTTTGAAGCCTCCCTAACTAAAACTCATGAAGCAGGGTGGACCACTATTCATTATACCCCCGTTCTCTTTGACCAGGGAGGAGAAGGCAAATACACCAAGCTACAGTCAGCTGGGTGCCAAGGCACTGTCGGAAAAACTTCCTACTGGCCCATTAAGGACCCTACAGGGGTCTCTGATGGTAGAGGACCCACTGATGCAGTCAAGCATCCTCAGATAATCAAACTTTTGAAACCCCAAATCCCTGAGCTCACATATCATCCCTTAATGTAGCCGAAATCCCAGTTCCCAGGTTTAGATACCAATACATTAGATATTTTGCAAACTACCTTCTCCTTCCTTAATAATTCCAACCCCACCCTTGCTGGTAATTGCTGGCTCTGCATGACAACAGGGGCAAGCATGCCTATGGCAGTTCCTATTAATTCTACTATGGACAATGATAATACATGCCAACCCGGATTTCCCTTTAAAGTACAGCCTATAGGCACTTTTACATTATGTCTTTTAGGCGTGATGCAGAATAATACCTATGATATGGATTTTGGAATTGCTTCCTTTGGAAATTGCTCAACAGAACAAAATTATTCCTCACCCATCCCATCTCTTTGTCCCCCCAATGGCACAGTTGTTATGTGTGGAGGAAATGTGGCCTTCCCCAGGCTTCCAGCGAATTGGAACAGTGGCTGTGTTCTTGCCTTATTACTCCCTGATATAACTATTGTCCCAGGAGACGAACCTCTAGCCTAGACACCTTAGTCAAAAGACAGAGGCGGGCGATACAGGCCTTATCACTTATTGCCAGCCTTGGAATAACAGCTGCTGTGGGCACAGGTACACTGGCTTAGGCACGGCAATACACCCTTACCATCGCCTGTCTCAACAACTTAAAATGATGTACAAACTCTATCAGAAACCATTAAAGATTTGTAGGACCAAATAGACTTCCTGGCAAAAGTGTTCCTTCAAAACAGACGAGGCTTAGATTTGCTGACTGATAACCAGGGAGATATTTGATTGGCCTTAGGGGAACGATGCTGCTTTAATGCCAATAAATCAGTCATAGTATGCACTAAATTTAAGCAGCTTCAAGAAGATCTAGAAAAGAGATGAAGGGAACTATTTGAAAATCCCCTCTGGACAAAGCTTAATGGATTTCTACCCTACCTTCTTCCCCTATTAGGCCCTTTGTTGGGTTTACGTTTAATGGTGACCATAGGACCCTGCATTATAAACAGTGTGGTACAATTTATTAAAGAACACATTAATATTATGGCCTCTAAGCCCCTACAAATCCACTATCATCATCTGGAGATGGAAGACCACGCTGTCAACTTTTAAAAGGATGTTCTACCCTTCTGACAGGCTTATTTCTTAAGTTTACATCCCCACAAATCTCTCTTTCTTACATAAAACTATAAGTAACAGCTCTGACAAACCATCTTCTGCCCTTGCCATAAGGGTTCGTCTACATGGGCCCTTCGGCTTGGGGGAAGACGCACCCATGGAGTGAGGACGTTAGGCCACAATATCGGAGGGTGCAGGAAGGATTGCAAAAGGATGGATCCACGGATCCCCAAACACAAGACCAGTGAGTGACATGCTCTGGTGCATGGCGGTTGGCATGCTTCCGCTTCAAGGCCATCTCCTCCAAAAACATGCCAAGGCCACCACGAAATCTGCTAGTAAAGATGCTCGCTCGGATCAGGAGATATTCTAAGGCCTCCTAGAGAAACAGAGCCTCTAACCCCCCCCCTAAAAACATGGCCGGTAAGGTAGGTCAAATATTTTATATAAGAAAGGGGGAGATGTCAGGGGCTAAAAGGAAGTTCTCCTTCAAAGAATAGCCTGACACTTACAAGAAACAGCCCCCTGGGAGACATCCTGCCTGGGAGATATCCCACAACCATCTATCTCCCTGAGACATCCTGTCGCCATCTGTCTTCCTGAAATATCCTGAGGTTATCTAACCCTGTGAAGACATCCAGCAACTGCCGATAAGAGAGCTTTCCCATCAGCAGCATATAAACACCCTGTGAGAACAATAAAAGTTTGCAGCTTGATCAGAACTCCTGTCTGGGTGTCATCTGTCCTGTCTTTTGTCCCTTCATTCCTTCCCAACTATGTTCGATGCCCACGTTGATGTGTCCTGCTGGCCGGGACACCTGGCACTAACCCATACCCTACTAGAATATGACTACTAATCCTAATATGATGGAGAAAAATAACCCAAATAGAATAGAAATACAAGCAGTTCAGAGGAGGCATGGTGTATAGTTGGAGTTGCCTTTTGCATGATCTAGGGTAGGTGTTATAAATCTAGCTAATTTTTAAATGAAATAGTTCTCCATGTGTTTTTAAAGTTAAAAAATATGTGAATACCTGTCTCCCTTTCTCTGTAGCCTACTTGCCACATGTATTTTATATGCACATATAGAATCCTACGTGGTATCACACGTATATTCTTGTGAGGTGGCTGACTTAGCAGATTCAAATTGTGAGAAGAGATCACTTCTCCTAAACGCTGTTGGAACTGAAAATTCAACCTATGGGGGAGCCTCCTAGTAAAAAAAAAAAAAAACATTATACATAAATCCATGCTAAGTAAAATTAATATTTTTGCATCAGTGGATGATATATATTTCATGAAGAATTTCGATTGGCATATATATTGCTACTTTTCATTGTCTGTGTTTGTGTTTTGTGTATATATATATATTCCACTTGGGGGCCTTCAGGGTTAAAAGTTATTTTGGCCCGGAGCTTGGTGAGCAGAACTCTGCCCATCAATGGGGCCGGGCATTCTGGGATTACTTGGAAGGAGTGATGGATTTTTCCTTTCCCCTGGTCCCAGGTCCTCTTAGTTGTCCAAGCCCGATATTTACTGCAATTAGCCCCTTGAATTAGAGACCTTTTATTTGATAGAGGGCAAAATGGAGCCTTAATGGCTGAGTATATTGCCCCTGTATCCACTTCAATGTTTACTGGGGTGCCCTCCACTTCAAAAGTTAACCTGAGCTCGGGGAGGGGAACTGATCCCCAACTTTCTTAGTCATCCTGCAGAGTCAGGATGGCTGGCTGGCGTGGCTGTCTCTTTCTAGGGCTCTCTTTGGCCCAGTGTCCTTTTTCTTTACAATAGGCACATTGATCTGAGGCCAGGGGTGGCCTCTAGTTTGGGCCCAGGTATCCCTTCCTGTCTCCATGTTTCTTATTTCTGGCCTATTTGTTGTTGTGACGAGGACCTGAGTCAATTCCTTAGTCTGTCTTTTGTTTCTTTTATCCACCCTTTGCTTCCTTATCTTCCTCAGTTTCTCTCGTATAGTATACGTTTTTGGCTTCTCTGACTAAATCTCTCAAAGTCATATCTTGTAATCCATCTAAGTGTTGTAACTTTCTTTAAATATCCATGGCAGCTTGCCCAATAAAGGCCATCATGACAGATGCCTTTTGAGCCTCTGCCTGAGTATCAAAAGGAGTATATCTCCTATATGCCTCCATAATTCTCTCTAGAAACATAGAGGGAGATACATCAGGCCCTTGAATAAACTCTATTACCTTGGCCAAATTAGTTGGTCGCCTAGCAGCCACTAAGATACACGCTATTAGAGCCCGGAGATAAGTGGACAGATGCTCCCTACCTTCAAAGGTGTTGGGGTCCCAGTTTTGTCGATTCTAGGGAAAGCCGGGTTGAATATATTGGGAAGTGGTGTCAGTCAACCATCTGGTCCGAGGATATTTTTTTCTAGCTTCCAAGAGGATTCTCTTTTGTTCCTCTGTCATAAAGAGAGTCCCTAGGTGTTGTTGGCAGTCATTCCAAGTAGGCTGGTGTGAAAACATCTATGAATCAACCACACCTGAGACACGAGTGGGGTCCTCTTAAAAGGGGGGATTGTTATTTTTCCAGTTATATAGGTCTGAAGAGGAGAAAGGCCAATACTGGTAGGCTTGCAATTTTTCCCCATGGCCATCATCAATCATTGGCACATAGGGACGGAGGGGGAGCATCACGGGAGTTCCAGGGTTTTCAATCTTTCATTGATGGTGAGTTCCTTTAGCCGGGCCAGGTTCCTCCAGGGGAGGAGGGGCTGTGTGTGCCGCGGGGGAGTTTTCTGGAGGGTGCTGGGCTGGCTTAGCTTCCTCCAATGGCGGAGAGGCTGAGTCAGCAGCAGGGGAATCACTTAGAGGGTGTTGGGGGTTGGGAGACCAGGGAAAGGGATAAGGAGAGGGATGAGAGTGCAGTAGAGTTAAATCTTGTGACTTAGGCAGAAAAGAGGGTGGAGGAGGAGGAGGAGCAGAGGGTTTGAGAGATCGTGGGGGAAGGATTAGGAGCGGGGGCAGGGGCAAAGAAAGGCTTCACCCATGGAGGAGATTTGCAGAGGTAATGCCGGGTTAAGATATATGGCTTTTGATCTGGATGGCTATGTGGCCCTTCCTGAAAGACAATATCTCTGACTTTTTAAATTAGTGAGAAGTAGAAAAATCCTTCTAAGGGCCATCCGAATCCAAAGGTGGGCCACTCTGAGGCACAGAGAGTCTGCCAGGTCAAGCGGTTTACTGAAAAAGAAAGATTCTGAGCCCTTAAGCCGAATTTGGTCCAGTGATCAAGGGTCAGGGACAGAGGCATTGAAGTGCTCTTTTCCATAATGAAAAATGCACAAACAGTAAAAGCAATGACACATGACACAGACAAGACAAGACAATAAAGACAGGAAATGGACGTCCAACACTGAGACGAGGACTGAGTAGCCGGCAATACCTGATGGGTTGGCAATACCGAATCTGAAACAAAATATCACTGAGTTGAGGAGACTATTGTTCCTTGATTTTCAGAGTCCTCTGGGGTGTCCCTCAGGGTGGTGGCCTGTGGCTCTGTGACACATCTGTCAGCCACCGTGAGAGAGAGCTCACACTCTTCATTGACAGCCATTTTGCCAAGCTCTAACCTGAAACCTGACACCAGAAAGAGGCGCCTTACAAATCCCTTGAGGAGCCAGTTGGGGTCTCTCGTCCGCTGCTGCCAGAACTCGGTGGAACCTCCATATGTAAAGGTCGGATGAGTGTCAGGCGAAAAGACCTCTAAGAAACTGTCTCATGCAAAAGCAAAGGGTTTATTGGTGGCCAGCATGCTGGAGCTCAGAGCTCACTTCAATAGAGCAGAGAGTCCTGAGAACAGCTTAAACAGGGCTTATATACTTTCCTTGGGGAGGGCAGGGAGGGAAGTTAAGTATACAGAAAAACATGAAGAGACAACTACCTATTTTACTAACTTTTCACTAACGACTATACTTTGCCAGATTTCCTAATGTATCTATTGATATCTATTTTCCTACATATTTTTCCCAGTTCATCATTGTGGCTGACTCTTCACATGTGCTGACATTTACATTTACTCTATACCCGAAAAGCTATAGCTAAAGAACTTTTGGTGCAAATTCTATACTCACTCTCCTTTCTAAACTACCGACTATCTTCTTAATCTTACCGACTATCACTTTTTCACTGGAAGTTATCTTTGACAATCAATCATCCAAGGCACAAGGTCCAATGCAATTGTATATCGATGTACCTGAGACATCTGTGCAGAAAATAAATCAAACCTAAGTATCACAATCAAGGTCCTAATACACTTCTGGGTTTTAAATCTTACATAGATTTCTGTTTTCATACTTATATTTTACCTATATATTCTTGTAATTATCGCAGGTCATCAATACCATTATTCATCCAGCTGAATGATTCCTAACCCAAATCAAACCTGTTATTAACCCTAACCATACACTGTTGCCTCAATCTAACTTTACAGAAGAGCAGGGACAGAGATGGTCTTACAATACAAAAATGTAGGATTCCTTCCAACTACTGAGAAACTCAAAGGTCCATGCAAAAATGATCCCTGCAGAAGTTGTAGGCAGCTATGTAGGAACTGAGAGAGCAAAAGTCATCTTTCATTGTAAAAAACTTGGTCAGGATGAAGGAATGTGTCTGAATCAGCCTGGGTCTTCTTAATTTAGAGAAGAAGGACCCAACCAGGCCTGTGTTGAGAGCTCTTCCTGGGTGCCTATGGTTGATATACCATTCTAAGTTGTGAAAGTGTCACAGAAAGTAGGGGCAGCCTCCATTTCATGGGACTCTTTGAAGCAACTGTTAGGACAACATGGTTGCCAAGGCAGTGACCTTATTCACTTTCTGAAGGAAGTGACCTCACCTCACAACCTTGGTGACAGAACTCTCTGAACTTGGGATCCAGGAAGCCAGTCACCAAAATCCAGTCCCAGTCCCACTCCCAGGGGTCTCACTTGCTTGGATTTACCAAGGACAGATTTAGTCTTTCTTGGTACCTACTGATGTGAGGATGGCCAAATGCCAGAAAGCTCTGAAAAGTCACCTTTACTGAGAAAGCAGGTATTGGATCACCGCTGGCTCCTCAGTAGTTCAAAATGTTGACCAAAGAGACCAGATCTGAGACAGGACAGGCCATTTTGTGGGAATAAAATATGGTCCACAATTAGAGAAACTCTGGATAGTCACAGACCTACTTCGGGGAAGGAGGTGCCTTTGTGGGTGTGGGTGTGAGTTTGTGGATTTGTCTCATGTTCTCAGAATAGGTAGGAAAGTCGGTATGTTTGGTTTGGTGTAGACTGTTTCGAGTAAGTCGTTTGACAAGGCGAGTGTTTCTATGTCTGTGTATCCCACGGTGTCCATGGTTGTAGACATTAGAAAAGAGAATGCATCAATTGATATGTCCTGTCTAGTTGAAAGCTTCCCAGCATTCATCCTGCCCAATTTATGAATGGATTTCAGCTTGCCTTATCGATGGGCAACACTTGCTCTCTTTCAAAGTTTCTGCTTTCTTCCTGAATTCTGGCCACTCTCCAGAATAGGCTCATGGTTTTGTGTCCAATATATGTACCACTTCCAAGCCCTGTGACATCGCCATGTACTGGATAGCTGAAGGGAATGGCGAGCATCTCAGAAAACTCAGGTATCAGTGTGATCAGGAGAGTCTCAGTGGAGAAACCCTGCTTTGGGCCTTTTAATTACCAATTGTTCTGCTGCCCTGAATGTCTGAAAGGTCTTTGCCTCAGGCCACCCCTTTTTGAAGCCTGAAAAAAAACTGTTTTCACATGGAAATGAATGGGCATCACCTGAGGCTTTTTGCTTAATTCCTTTGGAAAGGATGTGTCTGAATCAGCCTTTTGGCCCTGTGTGAGGCTTAGGCTTAGATTCTCAGCACCTGATGGATCTAAAGAACGATCCCATGTGTGCATACAAAACCAAAATAGCCAAAAGAGCAGTCATTCTGGATGAAGTCTCTCCCCTTCCTTTGTGAGGTTCTAGACCTACATCAAGTTAGAATAGGAATGCATTGGGTCAAATAATTTCTTCAAAGCCCTGCAGAGGCTAGCCCGCAGGAGCTTGGGTTTCCTCATGTCTCCAATTCAGACAAAGAATCTAAACCCCACAGTCAGTAGTCCTCAAATTGGAGAAGCAGAGAAGTATTAACAGCAGGCCTATGTGATCACACCAGGTTCACAGGAAGGGTGTCCAAGCCACCCTGTTTTTAGGCACATTAGGGGCAAGGGAGATTATTTTGGAGACTGTCTTGGTCTGCACCCCTCATAGAAACATTCAACCAGAGGTTATGAAGAGTGTTTATATGAAAGATCATGAGGGCCATGTGGGAGTGTGTTGGTTTTAATTGTGGTCATTTGTGTGGTGGTTGGAAGAGATGACTGGGTCCACCTTGACATTAACTCTGGTGTGATTCCCCTAAGAGACTGAGTTCTGGAACTGACCTCAGAGATGTATTGCCATGAATTGTGTTGGGATGTTATGAGTTCACGCATGAGAGTCGTCCTTGGAAACTGAGATGTATGCCCAGGTTGTATTTCCACAAAGCACTGGGAATCACAGCCAAGATATCACATGATTTTATTCTGAAAGACTTGGCAGCCATAGTTGAGAGTCAAAACACACATGGACCTCACATTGTAGACCTCAATGGGCCTGGATTCACGTGACCATTTAGCCAATCTTTGGGAAGCCTTGCCTGTGAGAATTCTCCATAGCTTTCATTGACATGAGCTTCCTCAAAATTTAATGGTTCTGGATTGATTTGAAACGTACAGTGCCTCCAACTTCATCTTTCAAAAATGGCTAGATAAATACCAAGAAATTTTTGAAATTCCCATGACCAGGTGGCACTGGAGAACCTTTGGATGTCCTGTTGCTGATCATGAGTATACCAGACAGTGCCTTGATTGACTGAGTTTCATGAAAATGGTGTAGAACAGAGATGCCAATAAATTGGAGCCTGCTGAGTACTTGGCCTAGAGCAGTAGTGGGCAACTGTGTGATAAAACATTTGTGGTGGGGCCATGTGGATCTGCCATTAGCTTCCAAATGTCTTGTGACTGACATGGTGCAGCAAGCAGTCCCTTCTACGTAAAGGCATCTTGTAATATTGAGAAGTTTCAGGGAAAGTTTCAGAATTAAGTTGCTATGGTCAATGGGGAAAGCTATGTGGGATAGAAGCATGGTTGGTGCATTGTCCTGCAGAAACTGACCCACCACACGTGACAGAACTCCCTCCAGCACTGTGTCCCAGTTGACCTCTTTGTATTTTGTGAAGCAAATACCAAACTCCCAGTGAAGCCGCAAGAAACACCATGAAAACTTTAGGATCACAAAATGGCTTCACAGTCCACACGGGGAGACACTTAGACCCCAGGGGCCACAGTTTAGCTACAAACAGCAAATTCAGCACTGCTGCTCATGTTCAGTGGAAAATAATAAACCATGTCCTCCAGATCACATAGATGCAGACCCACCTTTATTGGTCTCACTAGAAACGAAGCTAAAGCACTTGACAACAACATATGTTTCAAGTGCCCAACCTCAGAGGCAGTTCCACAAGAAGTCTTTAGGCCAGAAGAGCTCCAGTTTGTGGAGTGTTTACCCTGTCCCTTACTTTTGGAAACTCCTTAGCATACTCTATTTCAAATATGTATTCACAGATTTTCTAACTCTTCTCCTCTAATTTTGTCTTACTTGGGGACTAGGTAATGTCAAGCCATTGTTCTGGATGACAGTGGGAACAATTTTTTGTAGCACATATTTGTATACACATTGGATTCATTTTATAATTTTCCAGTCAAAATAGTGAATCCCTCACACTAACCCCTATGCTACTAAACTCTGACTAGAATAATAACCCAAACAGAATTGAAATACAAGCAGTTCAGAGGAGGCATCGTGTATAGTTGGACTTGCCTTTTGCATTATATAGGGTAGGAGTTATGAATCTAGTCAATTATTTGGTTGAAAGAATTCTCCATGTTTTTTTAAAGTTAACAAATATGAGAATTCCTGTCTCCCTTTCTCTGTAGCCTATTTAGCACATGTAGTTTTATATGCACATATTTATTCATACCTGGTATCACACGTATATTTTTGGTGAGGTGGCTGACTTGGCATATAGAAATTGTGAGAAGACATCACTCCTTCTAAAAGCTGTTGGAACTGAGAATTCAACCTATGGGTGATCCTCCTATTTAAATAGCATTATACATAAATCCATGTTCAGTAAAATAAATATTTTTGAATCTGTGGATGATATGTATTTCATGATGAATTTCGATTGGCATATATAATGCTACTTTTTAATGTCTCTCTGTGTGTGTCTGTATATATATATATATATATATATATATATATATATATATATATATATATCCTCCAGATTTTTCAAAATATGAAATATATGTGTCTTATTATGCACTCCCAAATTTCATTCATATTCATGTATGTGGATTTATAATCTACTTTTCAAAAGATTATTCTCAGAAATATTCATCCACCTGAAATAACATTTTGGTTTACTAGTACTGAAAACTATCTTCAGTAAATGGTGCATAGAAATCCTAATATTTTGACATTGCAAGATGGCCATGAATAGAGTGCATCACACCCTTTGTACTGCGCAACTTCACATGTGAATAAGGAGTTAGAATGACGAAAAAGTATCTTGTTAGGATCTTACAGAAAAATGGGTGTGCCTGGAACCTAGAAGAATAATTTCCACCACCGAGGTCCTGTAATTGAGTCTCAAACAAGAGCCAACTATGCGACCGAAGATCTGGGGTGGCTGATCCGTGCGGCCCATGCCGTGGCTACAGACGGTGAGCCTCCACCGTGAAGCGACCAGCATGCAGGGAGAAACGTTGCTGCGGATTCTGTGGAATCCGGCTGGGTCACCCACCACTGAGCCTGGGGCTGAGTTCGGGATTTCAGATGGGGAAGAAAGTGTTACAGTTCTATCCCCCACAACCGAAACTCCACCGAGGAAACCAACGGCCACCATCTTGGAGAGCTGAAGTATCCACCACCACTCTCCGATAGATTGCAACAACAAAACAGGTGTGTGTTACTCAGCTTATCTCCCATACAGCAGGTAATTCGCAAAAATTCTCTCTTAGGCTTTCCGGGGGAGGGATTACCAGAGAAAGCCTTCATAAAGACGGGGGGAAAACTAGTGGCACCTGACCTTCAACTTCCCCTCCCATCACCGGTGAAAACAAAACTTTTCTAGCCAGCGCAATGGGTGGGGCAAGCGGAAAAAATCAAAACAATAGAGTGCCAGTGTTCCCAATAGACACCCTCCACAACCAAGGAACGGCAGGCAAAGAGTACAGTTTGAGCTGCCAAGAGGCATCACTCAGGGGAAATCTGGTGTCGCAGGGGAAATCAGGACTCGCAGAGGAAACCAGGGGACCAGAGGACAGACACGCGTGACTAGGAGGCTGGAGAACGCCTGCCCACCAGCAACCAATCACCCGCTGGCTGCCTGCGCAATTGGGCAGCTAGAGATCACCCGCCCGCCAGTGACAGCCCATTCGCTGATTGCACGACTGGATGGCTGGAGACCGCCCACCCGCCAGCGACCGGGAGGTGAAACCAACCAGAGACAGTCCAGTCCCACCCCCCCCATTCAAACACCCCGGCAAGGAGCCTGGGGCCCGCCATAGCAGACAGGTGACATCACTGGAGCTCAGCTGTCGGAATTCCTTCCAAGTGGAATCCACTTTTGCAGGCATAGTCTACAAACACAAAAGAGAGACAACAGAGATATATAAAACCAAAACAAATCTATTGAAGAAAGCAGAAACACAGCAATCAAATTGAGCTGAAAAGTAACGTGAACATCATGAAAAAACAAGGGAAAAAAAGGTGTGCAAAAAATGCAGGACAACTAAATTCTAAAGGAGGACCGTGAAGCATCAGAAATAGGGATAGGGAAAAAACTCAAGGCATACCTAACTCAGATGGAAAGGAATATTAGAGAAGACATGAGGCAGCAAGTCCAAGCAATAAAAGTATATTTTGAAAATCAAATAAACAAACAAATTCAAATGGCAAAGAATGAGCTTTACCAGGAGATAGAGACATTAAAAAGAAATATCAAACAGTAATCCTAGAAATGCAGGAAAGTATAAACCAAATTAAAAACTCAAACGAAGAGTATTACAAATAGACTAGATCAAGTAGAAGTTACAACGTCAGATAATGAAGACAAAGTTTATCAACTTGAAAAGAATAGAGTAAACACAGAAAAGATGCTTAAATCCCATGAGCAATCTATTCAAGAGATATGGGATGTCATAAAAAAACAAATTTGAGAGTCATCGGGATAGAAAAAGGCATAGAGATTCAAACCAAAGGAATGGACAACATATTAAATGAAATAATTCTAGAAAATTTCCCAGAGATGAAAGATGGAATGGATTGCCAAATCCTGGAAGCCTACAGGACCCCAAGCATTCAAAACCATAATAGACCAACTCCAAGACAAATATTTATGAAGATAGCCAGAACAAGGACATACAGAACAAAGAGAGAATATTAAAAGCTACGAGAGAAAGTAGGCAGGTTACATTCAGGGGTAAACCAATTAAGTTAACGACTGATTTTTTTCATCACAAACTTTGAAAGCAAGAAGATCCTGGAACAAAGTATTTCAAACGCTCAAAAATAATGGATTCCAACCAAGAATACTGTATCCAGCAAAATTAAGCTTCAGATTTGACAATGAAATTTAAGTCTTTCACAATAAACAAAAGCTAAAAGAATTCACAGCCAGAACACCAGCAGTGCAAAGCATTTTGAGCAAAATACTACAAGAAGAGGATTTGAAAAGTAATGCCTGAAACTAGCAGCAGGAGGTATCTCAGTAAAGGGAGAGGAAAATAACCAAAAAGTAAAAACTAACCAAAATAAATAAATAAATGAATAAATAAATAAATAAATAAACAAACAAACAAACATGACTGGAAGTAGAAATCATATTTCAATTGTAACCTTAAATGTTAATGGCCTAAACTCACCAATCAAGAGACATAAGCTAGTAACCTTGATCAAAAAAAAAAAAAATCCAACAATATGCTGCCTTCAGGAGACTCATATGATAGGTAAAGACATACAGAGGCTGAAATTAAAAGTTTGGGAAAAATCATACCACTCACATGACCCTCGGAAGCAAGCAGGAGTGGCCATACTCATATCGAATAAAATCAACTTCAAACCTACGTTAATCAAAAGGGATAAAGAAGGACACTATATACTGTTAAAAGGAACCTTGCACCAACAATGCAAAACCATTATCAATTTGTATGCACCAAACAATTGAGCTGCAACACTCATAAAACAAACTCGCCTCAAGTTCAAGAGTCAAATAAACTACAACACAATAATTATGGGTGACTTCAACACACCGCTCTAGCCATTAGACAGATCCTCTAGACAAAAACTGAATAAAGAAACTATAGAATTCAACAGCAAAATCAGTAACCTAGACTTCACCGACATATATAGAATATATCAACCATCAAAAAGTGGATACACGTTCTTCTCAGCAGCACATGGATCCTACTCAAAGATAGACCATATATTATGCCATAGGGCAATTCTTAGTAAATATAAAGTCGTGGAGATAATACCATGCAGAATATCTGATCATAATGGAATGAATCTGGAAATCAATGATAAAAGAAGGAAGGAAAAATCCTACATCACATGGAAAATGAACAACATGCTACTGAATGATCAATGGTTTACAGAAGACATAAAGGAGGAGATAAAAAAATTCATAGAGACAAATGACAATACAGACACAACATACTGGAATCTATGGGACACAATGAAAGCAGTTTTAAGAGGGAAATTCATTTCTTGGAGTTCTTTCCTCAAAAAAAAAAAAGAAAAATCAGCAAATAAATGAACTCACACTACGCCTCAAAAACCTAGAAATGGAAGAGCAAAACAACAGCAAATGTAGTAGAAGACAAGAAATAATTAAAATTAGAGCAGAAATCAACGAAATTGAAACAAAAAAAAATTGAAAATATTGATAAAACTAAAAGTTGGTTCTTTGAAAAAATAAATAAGATCTGCAGGCCCTTAGCCATGCTAAGGAAGAGAAGAAAAGAGAGAGCAGGCCCTTAGCCATGCTAAGGAAGAGAAGAAAAGAGAGAACTCAAATTACTAACATACGGGATGAAAAAGGCAATATCACAACAGACACTACAGATATAAGAAGATAATTAGAAAGTATATGGAAACCCTATGTTCCAATAAAATAGATGATAGTGAAGATATCAATAAATTCTTAAGTCATGCGATCTGCCCAGATTGAGTCAGGAAGACACACACAATTTAAACAGACCAATAACAAAGGAAGAAATAGAAGAAGCCATCAAAATACTACCAACCAAAAAAAGCCATGGACCGAATGGGTATACAGCAGAGATCTACAAAACCTTCAAAAAGGAATTAATACCAATACTTTCCAAGCTATTTCAAGAAATAGAAAAATAAGGAACTCTTCCAAATTCATTCTATGAGGCCAATATCACCCTGATCCCAAAACCAGACAAAGACACTTCAAAGAAAGAAAACTACAGACCAATATCTCTAATAAACTTGGATGCAAAAATTCTCAATAAAATCTTGGTGAATCGAATACAAAAGCATATCAAAAAAATTATGCACCATGATCATGTAGGATTCATCCCTGGGATGCAAGGCTGGTTCATTATACGGAAATCAATAAATGCTATTCACCACATCAATAGACTTAAAGACAACAACCATATGATCGTATCGATAGATTCAGAAAAAACATTCGACAAAGTTCAGCATCCCTTTATGTTGAAAACACTAGAAAAACTAGGGATAACAGGAACTTACCTCAAGATTGTAAAAGCTATATATGCTAAACCTCAGGCTGGCATCATCCTAAATTGAGAAAAGCTGAAGGCATTCCCTCTAAAATCTGGAACAAGAGGGATGCCCTCTATCACCACTTCTATTTAATTCAGTTCTTGAAATACTAGGCATAGCAATTAGACAGACAAAAGAAATGAAAGGCATAAAACTAGGAAAAGAAGAACTTAAATTATCGCTATTTGCGGATGACATGATAATATATTTAACAGACCCAAAAGGGTCTACAGAGGAACTGCTAGAGTTAATAAATAAATTCAGCAAAGTGGCAAGATATACAATCAACACGCATAAATCAAAGGCATTCCTGTATATCAGCAGCAAAACTTCTGAAATGGAAATGAGGAAAACCACTCCATTCAAAATATCCTCAAAGAAAATAAGATAATTGGAAAAACAATTATATAGTTGGGAATCAACCTAACAAAAGAGGTGAAAGATTTATAAATGAAAACTACAGAAACATAAAGAGATAGAAGAAGATCTTAGAATATGGAAAAATATACCCAATTCATGGATAGGCAGAACTAGCATCATCAAAATGGCGATATTACCCAAATTCTCTACAGGTTTAAATTGATGCCAATCAAAATCCCAACGACATTTCTTGTAGAAAAGATAAAGCAATCATGAAATTCATATGGAAAAACAAAAGACCCAGAATAGCAACAGCAATTCTAAGCAGGATGTTTGAATCTGGAGGTATAGCGATACCAGACTTCAAACTGTACTTCAAAGCAATAGTAACAAAAACAGCATGGTACTGGTACCAAAACAGGCAGGTGGACCAATGGTACAGAATAGAGGACACAGAAACCATTCCACAAAATTACAACTTTCTTATATTTGATAAAAGGGGCTAAAAACCTGCAATATACGAACGACAAATGGTGCTAGAAAAATTGGAAATCGATATGCAACAAAATGACACTGAATCCCTTTCTCTCGCCAAGCAAGGAAGTTAACTCAAGATGGATCAAGGAGCTAGATATCAAATCAGAGACACTGCATCTGATACAAGAAAAAGTTGGCTACGATCTACATACTGTGGGATCGGGCTCCAAATTCCTTAATAGGACACCCATAGCCCAAGAGTTAATAACAAGAATAAATTAATGGGACTTACTTAAACTAAAAGTTTTTTTTTTTTTTTTCTCAGCAAGAGAAACAATAAGAGAGGTAAATAGAGAACCTACATCCTGGGAACAAATTTTTACCCCTCTCACTTCAGATAAAGCCCTAATATCCAAAATATACAAAGAACTCAAAAAATTAAAAAGTAAGGTAACAAATAACCCAATCAACAAATGGGCCAAGGACCTGAACAGACACTTCACAGAGGAGGACATACAATCAATCAACAAGTACATGAAAAAATGCTCACAATCTCTAGCAGTCAGAGAAATGCAAATCAAAACCACCCTAGGATACCATCTCACTCCAGTAAGATCGGCAGCCATTAGGAAGTCAAACAACAGTAAGTGTTGGCGAGGATGTGGGGAAAAGGGGACACTTGTACACTGCTGGTGGGACTGCAAATTGGTGCAGCCAATTTGGAAAGCAGTATGGAGATTCCTGGGAAAGCTGGGAATGGATCCACCATTTGACCAAGCTATCACACTTCTTGGACTATTCCCTGAGGATCTTAAAACAGCGTACTATTGGGATACTGCCACATCAATGATCATAGCAGGACAATTCACAACAGCTAGACTGTGGAACCAACTTAGATGCCCTTCAATAGATGAATGGATTAAAAAAAAATGTGGAATCTACACACAATGGAGTATTACGCAGCACTAAAAAATTACAAAATCATAGAATTTGCAGTGAAATGTATGGCATTAGAGCAGAATATGCTAAGCAAAGCTAGCCAATCCTTAAAAAAACAAATGCCAAATGTCTTCTTTGATATAAAGAGAGCAACTAAGAACAGAAAGGGAGGAAGAGCATGAGGAAAAGATTAACATTATACAAAGACGTGTGGGGGGAGAGAAAGGGAGAGAGAAGAGAAAGCATATGGAAATGGTAGAATACCCTCAATGATACACAAAATTACACATAATAGGTTGTGAGGGGAAATGGGGCGGAAATAATGGAGAGAATTAAACAACAGCACATGAGGTAGAGAGGGAAGATGGGAGGGCAGGGGAGGGGGGATAGTAGGGGATAGGAAAGGTAGAAGAATACAACAGTCACTAATATGCCATTATGTAAAAATGTGAATGTGTAAGCAATGTGTTTCTGCAATTCTTATTTGGGGAAAAAATGGGAGTTCATAAACCAAATGAGAAAAATGTATCAAAGATGATATATCATGAGCTTTGTAATGTTTTGAACAACCAATAAAAATAAATAAATAAATAAAGGTTTAAAATTGAGTGGGAAGAAATCAGCTAAAAAAGAGTTGAGATGCATTCATTTTGCTAAGCAGAAACTTTGTTTTGTGTAGTTGTAACTATCACAAATTTATTTTACCAGAAATTTGGCTTTTGAAAATGCACATAAAATGAGATTAAAGGATAATTCACCTACCTTCATGAAAAATTCATAGCATTTCCTATATTTTTCATATTTCATTTTTTTAGTTAATATTTTGTCATGGACCATGTCTAGCCTTAGGCTATTCTTCCAGAATACTACCTCATCTGACAAGTTCGTACAATGTATTGGATTTTTCTTTTCATCTTTTATTTAATTGTTTCTAGCTAATAATGTGTATTTCTTCTTATCTTTATTTGGACATACATACCCAACTATATCTTTGCATTTTATGTTTTACTGCGGAAGAGACTCATCAAAAGCTCTTTGTTATATGTATTAACAATCAAACATTCAGAGAAGGCAATTATTCTTAATTTTGCATGAAAATAACTTTGTACCATTTTTCTTATAAAGATTTAGAATTATTAATAATGTCCCTGCTGTAATAAGTAACTACTTACAAGAAGAATTAAACAATTGACTTTATATCAATTATGAATATGAAAAGTACTAAAATAAATATTTGGCAATTAATACACAATTGATAGAAATTGAAATCTCGAGAAAGCCATTTAAATTGTCAGTGCATATGGTCCTTAAATAATAGGTTTTTTAAAAAAAATTTTTTTCTAATTCATAAGATATATTATGCCATATTATAGCTTAATGTGATATAAAACCTTAAATTATCACAATGATAATAATAATCCATTGTTCCTTCCTCTACATTCTGTGGCATGCTAGTACTAAAATAAATTGTATTATAACACCAAAAAAAAAAGCCAAATCATAATATTTCTACAGTAACTGACACGAGTTTAACATCAATGCAAGTAGATTAGATTCCTATGGGACATGATGTGCATTTTGACGTTCATTTTTATTCAACACTGGAACATTACTATTTCTTCAGTTTATGCACATCAGAGGATATATAAATATTTCATCCACAATTTAGCAAATTTATACGCATTTGTTTAACTTCAAATCACTTCCTGCTTCAGAACCCATGTATTCCTCCATGTTTCTTGACTGCTCTTTTCATGAGACTTCTTTCCAAACACATTATTTTCGATTTTCTTTATCATATTTGAAGCAAAACACCCGTCATGATAAACCATAACCCTAATATTACCTTTAAATGTATAAGTGGTTGGAAAGAATGATTGTATATCAATATAAGATTTCTTACTTAGTTACAGATATCAATTCAATCCATTATTTAAAGTGGAACCAGTTGTATTATTTATTCACAGTATGGTCTATTCATGTATTATCTCTATATTCATAGACACAGGGTACACCTCTTTGTACCCCCAATACTAATTTATACGTCTTCAAAATATTGCTCCCAGAAATGGTGGAACAAATACATGTAACCTGATCTACATATACATTTTATCACAGTAATATTCTGAACAGAAAAAGCAAAGTTCTCACTTATGATTGTACCATACCTAAATGGAAAGTGATCCTGGATTACTAAAAACATCCATGTCCAGGTTGCCTAATGATCTCAAATGAAAATCCTATTGGTGACTACATATTTGTTTCTTCCAAAGATTATATATTCAAACTCAACCCTTTGAATACGTCTAAAGCTGTCACTCACTTTACACTTTGAATGATTTTGTAATGTGTCTATTGATATCTGCTTTCCTACATATTTTCCCCAGTTCATCATTGTGACTGAATCTTCACATGTGCTATCACTAACATTCACTCTCTAACCGAAACCCTATTGCTAAAAAACTTTGGTCCAAATCCTATATTCACTCTTCTTCCTAAACCTACCTACTGTCTTCCTAATCCTATCGACTATCCCTTTTTGACTGGATGTTCTCTTCTACATTCAATCATCCAAGGTACAAGGTCCTATGCCATTGTATATCGATTTATCTGAGACATCTGTGCAGAACGTAATTCAATGCTAAGTATCCCAATCAAGAACCCAATGACCTTCTGGGCTTCAAATCTTACTTAGATTTCTCTTTTCGTTCATATATTTCACCTCTATATTCTTATAAATATCACAGGTTCCCAATACCATTGTTCATCGAGCAGAATGGTTCCTAATCAAAATTGAAAATGTTATTAACACTAACCATACACTGTTCCCTCAATCTAACTTTACAGAAAAGCAATGACAGTGTTGGTCTTACAATACAGGAATGTATGGGATCTTCCACCTGATGAGAACCTCAAAGGTATGTGCAGAAATGATTCCTGGAGAAGATGTAGGCAGCTATGAAGGACCTGAGAGAGCAAAAGTCATCTTCCATGGAAAACAACCTGGTAGGATGAAGTTTGGTGTCTGAATCAGCCTCTGTCTTCTTAATGTAGAGGAGACGGACCAAACCAGGCCTTTTGGAGAGCTGTTCCTGAGAGCCTATGGATTATATCCCATTCTAACTTATGAAAGGGTCACAGGAAATAGGGGCAGCCTCCATCTAAAGGGACCATAAGAAGCAACTGCTAAAACAAAGTGGTTGCCAAGGCAGTGACCTCATTCATTTCCTGAAGGAAGTGACCTCACCTCACTTCCTTGGTGTTGGAACTCTCTGAACTTGGGATCCAGGAAGCCAGGCACCCCGAGCCAGTCCCAGTCCCAGTCCCAGTTGTCTCACTTGTTTGGATTTACCAAGGAGAGGGTCAGTCTTTCTTGGTACCTACTGATTTGAAGATGTCCAAATGCCAGAAGAGCTCTGAAGAGGGGCCTTTCCTGAGAAAGAAGGTAGTGGCTCACCACTGGTTCCTGTCAACTTCACAGAGTTGACCAAGGAGACCAGATCTGAGACAAGACAGGCCATTTCGGAGGAACATAGTATGGCCCAGCAGTCAGAGAACACTCCGAATAGTCACAGACCTACTTGGGGGAAGGAGGTGCCTTTGTGGGTGTGGTTGTGGGTTTGTGATTTGGTCTCATGTTCTGAGAATAAGTTTTTTCAGATATCAGCTCCAGAGCCCAGGAATTAATTCTCATTGGGGCTAAGGTTCCCCACCAGTGAGATTTGAAATTGGCGCTGGCTGCAGAGTTAACAAGGGCAGGGACTTTTAACGCCACTGCAGAAAAGAAGAAGGTACGAAGAAGAAGTCCTTAGGTGCCATGTTGGGGTTTTTCTCTGGGGTATGGCTGCCATTTATACTTTTCCTAACATTCCTCCCTTTTCGTTTTCTTAGAAAGTGGGGCATTGTTTGTCATTTCTGGCTGCTGCCTGCTGTGTGGGGGTGCTGTGGGGCCTAGAAAGGGAAGTGGACAAATGCTCGGGGGCCAGGTCTGGGGATATCATGGCAGCCAGAAATAAAAGCCAGTGGTATAGATAGCTACTTCAGTAGGGGTAAAGTCTATGAAAGTTCCCTGATGCCACAAGTTGTCGATGGCATGAAACCAGTCCTGGATGGAGGAGATTGTTGGTATCAGCTACTGGTCCTGTAACAGAGACTCTAGGAAATACTGGAAGCGTTGCCTGGTCATGGCGTCACCAGCACTTGAAGAAGATCAGAGCGAATAAAAACAGAATGAAGATAAAAATTAAAGCAAAGGTCAATTTTTGGCAGAAGTTCCATGTTGGGGGACTGACATAGAAGAGGCCAAGGGCCATGAGGAAGCTTAGAAGGTCATAAAGACTCATGAATCCAGGATGGCAGCTTGAGAGGTTCTCCAAGCTCGTTGCCTCCCGCTGTCTGATGTACGTTGCATTCCATCGTGCCTGGTAGTGAGCTTCATCACTGAGTGAACTGTTCTCTTGGAGATGTTAGGGGTTCATCGGTCATCAGAGGATGGTAGTGCCTAAGCAAAAGCTGGTTGAAATTTTGATTAGAAATTTTTTGCAGTTGGGTTTGAAGGAACTTCATTATGCATGGCAAGAGAGCAAAAAAAGGGAGCATCCCAATAAGGGGCCCCAAGATAGGTAGTGAGTACATGGCAAGATAGGATTGGAAGAACCCTGTTATGGGATTGGAGGAGCTAGGTTTGAGCAATTTGGTCAATAATTTCTGCAATTTAACAACATTTTTTTCTATCAGCCCAGATTCATTAACATAAGAGCAACATTCCTCTCTGAGGAATAGGCATGTACCCACTTTTTCTGCAGTGAGAAGATCAATTGCCCTTTGGTTCTGTAAAGCCACTTGTGCCAATGAAGTACCCTGGCGCTGCAAGGAGCCCAGAGACTCAGCAGTGGTATCGAGTGCTTCCTGCAGTTTTTGTTGCAGGTCTTTGAATGCCCATAGAGCATGACCTATAGCTCCACCAGAGAATCCGAGACCCGCCACTGAGGTTGTTAAAGTGAGGCCTACCAGAACCGGCAGAAAGACTGCCCTACGGGTTCAGGAAGGTAGGGCCAACTGTCGGAATTCGGTGGGAGTATACAAAGACAGCTGAGGAACTACAGTAACCAAGAAACAGGTGCCAGAGACATTGATCGTTGAGGTACTTAAAGACCCATTACACCAGAGGAAATGTCCAGGTTGCATAAATGCAGGGCTCGATTGGGTGCTTAAGCTCAAGGAACAAATGGGTAAAGGATTCATTATTGGCAGGTGGAAACAGATGAAAGCAAATAAAGTATTGGTGAAATAACTTTCCCACAGTGGGATACGTGTCACATGTAGGGGTTGTCCTTTCTTAGAGAAATTGTAGGTTTTTGCTGAAATATTTCCTGCCGCTAATGGGACTAAGTGAAGCACAGAGAAAGCACTGAGAAGGAGGCACAAAAAGAGGGGTGGAGTTTAATAATCGAAGAGATTGGTGTAACAAATTGAGCCATGTGTCAGGGGGACCTGAGGGGGTTGAAGGGTCTGAATCCTTTGTGGATGAGCTATGGATAAGATCTAAAAGTTTTGATTCTGACTCCTTAATGTGTTCAACTACCTGGATGGTTGCCTTAGGTGGCATAATCAGGGTGCGGCCAACTGTCATCCACCCTGTGGGTCTGGCTGAGGTTGTCCGAGCATAGACAGCAAACTCAACATAGTCCCAACGTTTGGCCTTGGGGTCAGGTATATCTAAAGTATACCATCCATTGTTATCAGATAAAGAGACTTTATCCCACTTTAGGTAACTAGAAGTCCACACTTTAGGGTAACAAAGTGAGTGGTAAGAATAGCTACCATGTTCATCATGGAACCTGCATGACCAAAAGGGGCACCCATTATATATCTCAGGCCACCAATGACAATAGTCTTTTGTTTGATCAAAAAGGAAGCAAATGAAAAGCCAGTTCCAGCTACCAGGGACGAAGGTCCTTGAAGGTGACAATTTTAGGGAAATAGAGGTGCAGTTGTGGATGAAGCAAGTAGTTGCATCCACTGCACGGACCTTCTACATGCCATGTTCTGAGTATCGTTCCTGAAGAGTGAATAAATACATGGTAGGAGAGGAGGGTAAAGACCAGTCCCGATAGAGCACAGAAAATAAGCAGAGCACAAAAAACAAGCAGTTACAGAAGATTAGGGTGTTGAGAGAGCCCATTGTGACTTTTTTAAGAGGAATTGGGCTGCATGGAACACCGTGTGAGCCGCAACTTAAATGGGTGAGATGAGTGTGGAGAGCAGGAGTTAATGGGAGGTTCAGGAGGTGATTCTTGGAGTTCCTCTGGGTTGGTCCTGTCGTCAGCAGGTGGGGCCTCCTGGTGATATGGCTTCAACCTAGAAATGTGAATCAAGGGAGTTGGATGGTTGTCTGGTAAGGAGAGTTTGGCGGCAGTGGGGGTACAGAGAATGACAGGATAGGGGCCTTCCCATTTTGGGGCAAGAGTACCTTTCTCCTCTGGGGTATTATAATATACTAGACTCCCAGGTGTTAAGGGAGGAGTGTTTGGAGAGGACACTGGGTCCGGATGAAGCCAGTCCTGATATTTCCAGAGTTCCGAGCGGAGATGATACAAAAGAGGCAAAGACAAATCTCGGGTGAGAGGTCCTTGTGAAATGACCAACCCAGGGGGTATAAGAGGTCTTCCATATATTATCTCAAAGGGAGACAGTAAAGATGGTTTTTAGGGAGAGCTCTGATTCGAAGCAAATCCAAGGGAAGGAGTTTGACCCAGTCTAAGTTTAATTCCATTGTCATTTTGGTAAGGACTTCCTTTAGAGTACAATTTACCCTTTCCACTTTCCCTGAAGCTTGTGGATAATATGGACAGTGGAAATGCCACTTGAAGGAGAGAGCTTGAGAGACCTTTTGTGTGATTCTAGAAATAACCTCAGGGCCATTGTCATATTGTAGAGAAGTGGGCATACCAAACCTGGGGATGATGTCTGTCAGTAAGATTAAAGCTACAGTGGAAGCCGTTTTATTGGAAGTGGGAAATGCCTCAATCCAACCAGAGAAAGTGTCCACAAAGACAAGGAGGTATTTAGTGCGCCATACTGTGAGCATGTTGGTGAAGTCTACCTGCCAGTCAGCAGTGGGAATGTGTCCCCGGGCTTGGTGGGAAGGAAAAGGTTTGGGCCTTAAAGAAGTATAAGTGTTGGTCCACTGACAGATCTGACAATTAGAGGCTATATTCTGTAGCATGGCTTTGTCAGAGAGGGTGAGCGAGAAGAAGCTCTGTAAAAAGAGGGTCAAAGACTGAGAATTGGAAAGGAATAGAGTATGAAGGAACTTGAAGAGATCCTTGTTCTTACTGGAAGAAGTAGGGGCTTCAGATGAGCTGTCTAAAGTGGCCATTATATGTCCCCCAGGGGGTCCATCATTGGAAGTGGTAGCAGCCATTTGTTCCGCCTGGTCAGCTTTGGCATTGCCCTCAGTGATAAGAGAGACGTCCTTCTAATTAGACCTACAATGGACAACTCCCACCTGGG
Source organism: Callospermophilus lateralis (assembly GCF_048772815.1). Taxonomy (NCBI): domain Eukaryota; kingdom Metazoa; phylum Chordata; class Mammalia; order Rodentia; family Sciuridae; genus Callospermophilus; species Callospermophilus lateralis. The sequence continues at coordinate 898,221 of NW_027514311.1, forward strand.
TGGGTAAGTGGGAGGCCTTTATCAGATTGGTTATAAGAGCCGAATTAGTGATCACATTACCTTTGGTGGTAAGTAGGCCTCGCTCCTTTCATATTGCAGCATGGGATAAGATATGGAAGACATATTTTGAATCAGTATAAAGGGTTAGGGATTTTCCTTGTGCTAGAAGGCAGGCACGAGTGGCTACTATAATTTCAGACTGCTGGTTGGTAGTTCCTGAAGGCAGAGCTTTGGCCTCTATAATCTCAGTGGCTGAAACTACAGTGTATCCAAAGTAATGAGTGCAATTCTGCCTAAAGGAACTGCCATCAGTAAACCAGATAAGGTCAGGCTTGGCTAGTAGTCTCTCAGAAATGGAAGAATGACAGGGGAGGAAATCATCTAAGGTTTCCAACCAATTATGAGTTGGTGTGTTAGACGTGGGAGTCATTGAGAGCAGTGAGGCAGGGTTCTGTGCAGAGCAGGGGAGGAAAGTAATGTTAGGGTTTTCCAGAAAGGAAGTGAGGAGTGACAGAACTCTGGATGGAGGAAGGGTTTGAAAGCCCTTATAAGCTAAAAGATCCTTCAAGTGATGTGGGGAGTGGATAGTTAAAGGGGCCCCAAAAGTAAGCTTAGAGGCTTCTTTGTGTAAAATTTGTCCAGCAGCCAGAGCTCTTAAGCAAGGGGCCCACTCACGGATGGTAGGGTCAATTTGCTTGGACAAATATGCCACAGGTGCAAATGTAGGCCCATAGTTTTGACCTAAGACCCCAAGTTCTTGCCTCCCTTTTTCATGGACATATACATGAAATGGTCTTGAAAGATCAGGAAGGTGAAGGGCAAGTGCCTTTAAGACAAGTTGCTGAAGCCTGCGCAAGTGGTAGTTTGGGGAGGAGGCAAGAGATTCACTAGGGGGTCCCTTTGCTAGTTCATACAGGATTTGTATAGAAGAGAATAATTTGGGATCCAGGCCCTAAAATAACCTGCTAGTCCTAGGAATAATAGTATTTTGACTTTTGTATGGGGCACTGGAAGATCAGAGAGGAGTTGCCTCCTATCCAGTGTTATTTCCTTTTTTCTGGGTGTAAGGCAAAAACCAAGAAAGGTGACAGAAGACTGGGAAACCTGGGCCTTGTGGGGAGACTTCCTATTTCCCTTGTCTGCTAGGAAATTAAGAAGCTGTGCAGTGTGGGATTGAGAGTGTTCCCAGAGGGACTACATAGAAGAAGATCATCGACATATTGAAGGAGAGTAGAGTCAGGACAGGTCGGGTGAAAGGATGTGAGGTCCTGGGCAAGAACTTGGCCAAAGAGATGGGTGCTATGCCTGAATCCCTGTGGGAGGACAGTCCAGGTAAGCTGATGAGAATGGCAGGTGTGAGAGTCAGTGCAAGTAAAAGCAAAGATATCCTGAGATTCTGAGAACAAGGGAATAGAAAAGAATGCATGTTTCAAATTTAGAACCAAGAAGTGGGTAGTAGTGGCAGGGATCTGAGAGAGGAGGGTGTAAGGGTTGGACACTAGCGGGTGCATGGGGACCACAGAGGAGTAGACAAGGGGAAGGTCTAGAACCAGCCTGTAGGACACGTTAGGTTTCTTAACTGCCAGAATGGGGGTGTTGAAAAGAGAGTGTGTAGGCCTAAGATACCCCTTTAATTATAAATCCTGGATGATGGCTTCTAATCCGAGGAAGGCTGTGGTTGTGAGTGGATATCATGGTTGACTAATATATCTTGAAGGCTCCAGTAAGACAATATGAATAGGACTGCATTTAGCCATAAAGGGTGTAGTTGTGTCCCAAAACTCAGGGTTAACTGGTTTAGATAGTCGTGGGAGAGTGCATGGAGGAGGTGTATCTGCCCCTAGGAACATCATGAGGAAATGAGAGGTAGGAGAGGTGTGGGGTGATATGTGAATGGTGACTTTTAATAGTGAGAGTATGTCCCTTTCCAGAAGGGGAATGGGGCAATGGCTCATAACGAGAAAGGAGTGAGTGAAGGACAAAAGGGATTTTGAGGGAAAATATGTTTACCTCCTACCACGACAATAGGAGTTTTTGAGGGTGTGTTAGAACCCCAATTCTCCCTCAAGACCAAAAAAGTGGCACCAGTATCCAAAAGGAAGGTAATGAAGCGTCCATCCACCAGGAAGGTGACCCTAGGTTCTTGATTCTTGATGGTAATAATCTGGAGGGAAGGCCCAGGGCTCCATCATTCCTCCTCTGCCAAGCCCAGGAGAGGCTGGGGTTGCCGGGTGGCTGACCAACCTCCCTTCCGGGTTGTTGGGCAGTCTTCCCCCCAGTGTCTCCTTTGATGGCATGTTGGGCAGGGGTTGTAGGGTGTTCTCGGCGAAGGACAATCCTTACCACATTTGAAGCAAGCTCCAGGGGGTGTCACATTGGGACGGCGTGGTGATGGCCTTCTCTGAATGACCTGGGACAACATTTGGAATTTGGCATTTTCAGCTCTCTTCCTACGACATTCACTTTCATCCTCTCTACCATGAAAAACCTTTAAAGAGACAGCGAGGATTTCGGTCTGAGGAGTAGCAGGGCCCTGTTCAAGCTTTTTAAGCTTGGCTTTAATGTCAGAGTATTTTTGGGCCAGAACATATGTCATTAAGAGATGACGGCCATCAGGGGTTTCTGGGTCGAGTTATGTGCAGTGTTGAAGGGCCTTGGTTAGTCTATCCAGGAATTCTGAAGGTGTTTCCTCCTTCCTTTGAATGACCTCCTGCACCTTTTTAAAGTTAACAGCATTGTGGGTCGCCTTTTTCAGGCCCGCCAAGAGGCAGGATTTAAAAAGGTCATGAGTCTGTAAGCCTTCAGGGGTGTTGTAATCCCATAGGGTTCCTGCTCTGGGACAGCATGAGAGCCCGTGGGGTGGTCAGGATTGGTCCTATGATTTTCATCAGCATGGGCTTGGGCTAGCTCCCAGACCCATTGCCTTTCCTCGGGGAGAAGTGTATTGGCCAAGAGCATGTATATGGCATGATGAGTGAGGCTATATGCTTGCAGGACCCATTGAAACTCCCGAATGTAAGTGGTGGGTTTAGTGGTGATTGAGCCTAACTTGCTCTCTAGCTGAGTAATGTCTGACCTGGAGAAGGGCACGTGGACTCTGATGACACCCTCGGGACCAGCTACCTCACGAAGGGGTGCGATTGTCTTAGGGGTGGGAAGGAGTCCTTTAGACCTGGTAAAAGGAGGACTGAGAGAGGCAGGCGGAGGACAGGAAGGAGAGGGAGGGGAAGGGAGTGTCTCTTTGGAAGAGGAGGAAGTGGAGCAGGCAGAAGAGGACGGAGGGGAGGGGGATAAAATGGAAGGCTGAGGATCCATGGAATCAGGCAGAGGATGAGGAGGGTATTGCAGAAGAGAAGGGGCAGATGGGGCTGGGGAGAAGGTGGGGGTTCATCTGCTGGGTTGAATGAGGAAGAATCTGTGAAGTCAGAAGTAGAAGTAGGGAAAGAGAGGGGATTGCAAGCAAGGAGGACCTGACGGGGAGGGCAGGAGGAGCAGAGACAAGGTGCTGTGTGGGAAGGCTAATACCTTCAATGCAGGGAATCTCCCTCCACTTTTCCAGACGCTGGCAGTAGGTAAAAAGGTCCCAGGGGAGGTTTGGATCTAAGGAGCCTTCTGGAGGCCAATGATTGCCATTATCCAGTGGATATGGAGGCCAATCTTGGGTACAGAATTTAATTAAAAGTTTGGGCTTGATGTCTGGTGTGAGGGAGAGTGTGGCCAGATTTTTTATTAAACATTTGAGAGGTGAGGCTTCAGGTACAGATGAAGAGGTGCCCATTGTCACAGGGAGAGATGGAAGAGAGAGAGAGAGAGAGAGAGAGAGAGAGAGAGAGAGAGAGAGAGAGAGAGAGAATAAGAGTAAGCGAGAGAGACAAAGAGAAAACCCGAGCTGGAACGGCTTCCAGGAAATTCAGGGCGAATGGGGGTCACGTGGGTGTCCCCAAAATGACCAGCTGTCGCGAGGAAATACAGAGGGTACTACCTGGTCGTCAAGAGTGAAGTGCGATCTGGAAGACCCAATGGGTTTGGAGCCATGGGCAACCTGACGTCAGGAAAGTTTTCGAACGCAGCTGAAGAAGTCAGTAATGAAAACAGAACTCCAGCTCCAGCAGAATGCAGTTCTAGGACGGGAGTTCAGTTTTCCCTGAGCAGAGAGGCAGCTTCAGCCAGACACAGCAGCCCTGCAGGAAACAGCAAATCTAGCCGGCAGCAGCAGTGGCAGCAAAGGAGGAAAAACCACAGAGCCTCTAGTGTAAACTCAGAACCCTCATGCCCCAAAGGGAAACGGATCACTAGAGGGTCCACTGTGACCAGTAAAGGTCTTGATGGGAGGAATTCCCTCTCCCCTACCGGGCGTCTAGAGTGTGATGGACGATCAGGGTCACAAAACTAGCGGTAGCCCGAAGGAAGTTGGCGAGCCGGGGTCAGGGGAAGCTTACATACATCAGATCAGTGGTGAGTGCAGGAAGCTGGCGTCTGAAAAGAGCGGACCAGGACGGAGTGTCTGGGCAGAACGGGGGACGGGGCTCTTGTTGGAAAGAGCTCACCCGTATCCTCAAACGGGGCACCAAAATGAAAGAACTCCCCACTCAAAGGCACTTCGCCGGGAGAATTCCAATTTTATTGCAAAAAGCTGTGTGCTTATATAGAACTAAGGAGGAGATGAAAGGACTTAGATAAATGGCAGGCAACCCGTTTATTGGCAAGTTCTTTCAGATATCAGCTCCGGAGCCCAGGAGTTAGTTCTCATTGGGGCTAAGGTTCCCCGCCAGCGAGATTTGAAATTGGCACCAGTGGGAGAGTTCACCCGGCGGGAACTTTTCGCGCCACTTCAGAAAAGAAGAAGGTAGGAAGAAGAAGTCCTTAGGCGCCATGTTGGGGTTTTTCTCTGGGGTATGGCTGCCGTTTATACTTTTTTCCAACAATGAGTATACCAGACAGTGCCTTGATTGACTGGTTTTCATTAAAATGGTGTTTAACAGAGATGCCAGAAAGTTGGATCCTGCTGAGTAGTGGGCCTAGAGCAATGGTGGGCAGGTGTGTGATAAAACATCTGTGGTGGGGCCATGTGTATCTGCCATTGGCTTCCAAATGGCTTGTCACTGACATGGTCAAACCAGCAGACCCTTATATGTAAAGGCATCTTGTTATATGGAGAGGATTCAGGACGCTGTTCAAAATCAGGTTGCTATAGTCAAGGGGGCAAGCTATGTGGGATAGAAGCCTGGTTCTTGTATTCTCCAGCAGACCCTGACTCACCACACGTGACAGAACTCCCTCCCGTACTGGGTTCCATTTAAACTCCTTGTATTTCGTGAAGCAAGTACCAAACTTCCAGTGCAGCAGCAAAAAACACCACGAAAATAGAGGATGACCATATGGCTTCACAGTCCACATGGGGAGACATTTAGCCCCCAGGGTCCACAGTTTACCTACAAAGGGAGAATTCAGCAATGCTGCCTCATGTTCATTGGGAAAAAAAGAAACAATGTCCACCAGGTCACATAGATGCAGACCCAGCTTTTATGGTCTCACTAGAAAGGAAGCTAAAGCTCCTGACAACAACATATATTTCAAGTGCCCAACCTCACAGAGAGTTTCCCAAGAAGTCTCTAGGCCAGCAGAATTCCATTTTTGTGGAGTGTTTACCCTGTTCCTTACTTTTGAAAACTCCTCTACCACTTCCAAGATTGTGAACTCCTGATTGTTTTCCATTCCAGATATGTATTCACGGAATTTCTAACTCTTTTCCTCTAATTGTTTCTTACTTGGGGCGAAGGTATTGTCAAGACATTGTTCTGGATAAGAGTGGGAAGATTTTTGTGTAGCACATATTTACATACACATTGGATACATTTTGCAATTTTTCATTCGAAATACTGAAACTCTGACACTAACCCATACCCTACTAGACTCTGACTACTAATACTAATATGATGGAGAAAAATAACCCAAACAGAATAGAAATACAAGCAGTTCAGAGGAGGCATGGTGAATAGTTGGTCTTGCCTTTTCCATGATATAGGGTAGGAGTTATAAATCTTGTCAATTTTTTTCTTGAAATTGTTCTCCATGTGTTTTTAAAGTTAACACACATGTGAATTACTGTCTCCCATTTTCTGTAGCCAATTCAGCACATGTATTTTTATATGCACATACAAAATCCTACCTGGAATACATGTACATTTTTGTGAGGTGGCTAACTTGGCAGATACAAAGTATGAGAAGAAATCACTCCTCCTAAATGCTTTTGGAACTGAAAATTCAAACTATGAGTGAGCTTTTTAGTTGAGCAACATTATACATAAATCCATGTTCAGTAAAATTAATATTTTTGGATCTGTGGATGATATATATTTCATGATGAATTTTGATTGGCATATATTTTCTACTTTCCAATGTATTTGTGTGTGTGTATATATATATATACACTCTAGATTTTTCAAAATATGAAATACATGTGTCTTATTATACACTCCCTAAATTCACTAATGTTCATGTATGTGGTTTTATAATCAACTTTTCATAAGATTATTTTCAGAAACATTCATCCACCTGAAATACATATTTGTTTTCTAGTACTGAAAACTTACTTCAGTGAATGGTGCAAACAAATCCTTATATTTCTACAGTAACTGACCCACTTTAACATCAATGCTACTAGATTCCTATGGGACATGATGTGTATTTTGACGTTCAATTTTATTCAACACTGGTACATTTCTATTTCTTCAGTTTTTGTACATCATAAAATGTACATTTCATCCACAAGTTCACAAATTTAAAGACATTTGTAACACATTCAATCACTTCCTGCTTCAGAACACATATATTCCTACTTGTTTTTGACTGCTCATTTCATGAGACTTCTTTCCAAATACATTATTTTCGATTTCCATAATCAATTTTGAAGCAAAACTCACACAGAATTTATGATAAACTACAACCCTAATATTACCATTAGATGTATAACTGGTTGGAATGAATGTATGTATATCAATATAAGATTTGCTATGTATTTTGAGATATAAATTTATTCCAATTTGTAAAGTTGGAACAAGTTATATTATTTATTCACAGTATGGTCTATTCAATCATTCTCTCTATATTCATACACACATGGTACACCTATTTGTGCCCCCAATACTAATTTATACCTCTTCAAAATATTGCTCCCAGAAATGGTGCAAGAAATACTCATGTCACCTGATCTACATATACATTTTATCACAGTAATATTCTGGCAAGAAAATGCAAAGTCACACTTACGATTGTACCAAAGCCTAAATGGAATATGAGTATGGATTATAAAAATCACCCGTGTCCAGGTTGGCTAATGCTCTCAAATGTCAATCCTATTGGTGACTACATATGTGTTTCTTCCTAAGATTATATATTCAACTTCAAGCCTGCTGAAAATGTCTAACCCAATCAATCACTTTATCATTTGCCTGATTTCCTATGTCTCTATTGATATCTGCTTTCCTACATATTTTCCCCAATTCATCATTGTGACCAACTCTTCACATGTGCTGACATTTACATTTTCTCTCTACCTGAAACCCTATTGCTAAAGAACTTTTTTTTCAAATCCTATACTCACTCTTTTTTTCTAATTCTACCAACTATCTTCCTAATCCTACCAACTATCCTTTTTAGACTGGATGTTCTCTTCGACATTCAATCATCCAAGTACAAGGTCCTATACCATTGTGTATAGATTTATCTGAGACACATGTGCAGAACATAATTCAAAGCTAAGTATCCCAATCAAGGATCCAATGCCCTTCTGGGCTGCAAATCTTACCTAGATTTCTGTTTTCATACATATATTTCACCTCTATATATACTTACAAATATCGCAGGTTCCCAATACCATTATTCATCCAGCAGAATGATTCCTAACCCAAATCAAACATGTTATTAACCCTAACCATACTCTTTGCCCTCCATCTAACTTTACAGAAGAGCAGGGACAGAGTTGGTCTTACAATACAGGAACATAAGAGACCTTCCACCTGCTGAGAACCTCAAAGGTCCATGCAGAAATGAACCCTGGGGAAGATAGAGGAAGCTATGAAGGACCTGAGAGAGCAAAAGTCATCTTCCACGACAAACAACCTGGTCAGGATGAATGGGTGTGTCTGAAGCAATCTCTCTCTTCTTAATGTAGAGAAGATGGACCAAACCAGGCCTGTGTGGAGAGCTGCTTCCGGGTGCTATGTTTGATATACCATTCTAACTTGTGAAAGTGTCACAGGAAGTAGGGGCAGCCTCCATCTATTGGGACACTTGGAAGCAAATGTTAGGAAAAAGTGATTGCCTAGGCAGTGACCTCATTCAGTTCCAGAAGGAAGTGACCTACATCACTTTCTTGGTGATGGAACTCTCTGAACTTGGAATCCGAAAAGCCAGGCACCCAGAGGCAGTCCCAGTCCCAGTCCCAGTGGTCTCACATGATTGGATTTACCAAGGACAGAGTCAGTCTTTCTTGGTAACTACTGATGTGAAGATGGCCAAATGCCAAGAGAGCTCTGAAGAGGGGCCTTTCCTGAGAAAGCAGGTAGTGGCTCACCACTGGCACCTGAAAACTTCACATTGTTGGCAAGGAGACCAGATCTGAGATAGGATAGCCCATTTTGGGGGAACATAGTATGGCCCATCAGTCAGAGGACACTCCGGATAGTTACAGACCTACTTGGGGGAAGGCGGTGACTTTGTGGGTGTGCGTGTGAGTCTGTGGTTTTTTCTCATGATCTGGGAATAGGTAGGAAAGTCGCTTTGTTTGGTTTGGATTGGATCGTTTCTAGTAAGTCTTTTGATAAGGCGAGTGTTTTTATGTCTGTTTATCCCACTGTGTCTGTGGTTGTAGATATTAGAAAAAAGAATGCATCAATGGATGTTTCCTGTCTTGTAGAAAGCTTCACAGCATTCATCCTGCCCAATTTATATATGGACTGTGGCTTGCCTTATAGATGGGCAACAACTACTATCTTCCTAAGTTCCTGTTTTCTTCTTGAATTCGGGCCACTCTCCAGAATAGGCTCATGGTTTGGTGTCCACAATATGTACCACCTCCAGGCTCTGTGACATGGCCACGTACTGGATAGCTGAAGGGAATGGGATCATCTCAGAAAACTCAGATATCATTCGAGAAACCCTGCTTTGGGCCATTTGCTTACCTATTGTTCTGTTGCCCTGAATGTCAGAAACGTCTTTGTCTCAGTCCACCCCTTTGTGAAGCCTGAAAAAATGGTTTTCAATGGAAATTAATGGGCATCACCTGTAGCTCTTTGCTTAATTGCTTTGGAAAGGGATGTGTCTGCATCAGACTCGTGGCAATGTGTGAGGCTGTTGCATAGATTCTCAGAACCTGATGGATCTAAAGAAAGATTACATGTGTGCTTCCAAAACCAAAATGGCCAAAAAAGCAGTCATTGTGGACGAAGTCTCTCGCCTTCCTCTGTAAGGTTCCTGACCTCCATCAATTGAAAATAGGTATCCTTTGTGTCAAATGAGTTCTTCAAACCCTGCAGAAGATAGCCCATAGGTGCTTGGGTTTTCTCATGATTCCAATTCACATAAAGAATATACACCCGAGAGTCAGGAGGCCTCAAATTCGGGAAGCAGAGCAGTATTTATGGCAGGCCTATTTGATCACTCCTGGTTCTCAGGAAGGGTGTCCAGGCAACCCTGACTTTAGGCAAATGAGGGGCAAGGGAGGTTATTTTGTACACTGTCTTGGACTGATCCCCTCATGGAAACCTCGAACCACAGGTTATGATGAGTGTCTATATGGAAGAAGATGAGGGCCTTGTGGGAGTGCTTTGGTTTTAATTGTGGTCATTTGTGTGGCGGTTGGAAGTGATGACTGGGTCTACCTGGGCTTGAACTCTGGTGTGATTCCCCTTAAAGTCTGAGTTCTGGAACTGATCTCAGAGAAATATTGCCATGAACTGTGTTCAGATTTTAGGAGGCCACGCATGGGATTCGCCCTTGGAAACTGAGATCAAGGACAGGGTGGCTTTCCACAGAGCCTTGGAATCTCAGCTAGGATATCACATGATTTTATTCTGAAAGATTTGGCAGCCATAGTTGAGAATCAGAACACCCTTGGACGTCACATTGAAGACCTCAATGGGCCTGGCTTCATGCGACCTTTTGAAGACTCTATGGGAAGACTTGCCTGTGAGAGTTCTCCAGAGCTTTCATTGAAATGAGCTTCCTCACCATTTAATGGTTCCTGAATGAACTGAAACCCACAGTGTCTCCAACTTCATCCATGAAAAATGGCTAGATAAATACAATGAAATTTTTGAAATTCCAATAATCAGGTGGCACTAGAGAACCTTTGGATGTCTTGTTGCTGATCATTAGTGTACAAGAGAATGCCATGATTGACCGAGTTTCATGAAAATGGTGTGAACAAAGATGCCAGTAAGTTGGAGCCTGCTGAGTAGTGGGCCTATTGCAGTGGTGGGCAGGTGTGTGATAATACATCTGTGGTGTGGCCATGAGGATTTGCCATTGCCTTCCAAATGGCTTGTGACTGACATTGTGCATCCAGCAGAACCTTCTATGTAAAGGCATCTTGTTACATGGAGAGGTTCCAGGGCAAAGTTCAGAGTCAGATTTCTATGTACAAGGGGGCAAGCTCTGTGAGATATAACCTGGTTGTTGCATTCTCCTGCAGACCCTGACCCACCACAAGTGACAGAACTCCCTCCAAAACTGGGTCCCAGTTGAACGCTTTGTATTTCATGAAGCAAATACCAAACTCCCAGTGCAGCAGCACGAAACACCACGAAAAGTGGAGGATGAAAAAATGGCTTCACAGTCCACACGGGGAGACACTTAGCACCCAGTGGCCACAGTTTACCTACAAAGAGAAAATTCAGCACTGCTGCCTTATGTTCATTAGAATACAAGAAACCATGTCCTCCAGGTCACATAGATTCAAACCCATCTTTGATGGTCTCACTAGAAAGGAAGCTAAAGCTCCTTACAACAACATATATTTCAAGTGCCCAACCTCAGAGGAAGTTCCTCAAGAAGTCTTTAGGCCGTCAGAGCTCCATGTTTTTGGAGTGTTAATTGTTAGACCACGACACAAGAAAAGACCACTGACTCTAATTAAAATCATATTAAATTAATCTTATTATTTCTACCTTTCATGCTGCCTCCCCTCCCAAAACAGCCGGAACAAGACAGCAACCCCAGCTTTCCTACAGCCCAGCTTTATAGCCCAGAAAGTTACACAAAAGGGGTGTTACAGATAACAGAACTCTGACAAGCATCACACTAATGGTAGTTTAGTTTTTTTTTTGCTGTCCCTACATCAGAATTCAGAGGACCATTAGAGCCTCAGAGAGGGATGTTGTCTGGCCAGAGAAGGCAAATATTTATGATGTGTCACTAAAGTTTCAGAGAGGGCTGCTATCTGGTCAGAGAGCCGGGCATGCGTGAGTTCAAGGCACGGGCAGGCATTTCAAGCAGGTTCAGAATTTGCAGTAATTTATGGTAAAGCCAAAATTACCTTTTCATGGCTTTGTGGCAAGATGGCTCTCAATTTTAATAAAAGATCAGGTTGGGTCTATCATTTCCCCCTTTTCTCTGTGTCCCTTTCAAATCTTTAATAGATTAGGGGAAGAGCACTGAGGAAATTTTAATCCCTCAGGTAAGATTCTCCAAATTTTTAGAACTTACCCAAAACCGATCTCCCTGATTTTACCAGACTTAATTAATTACTTATATTGATAGTCTACTTATCTTTCTCTCCATTGTTGTAAGAAGAGTGGCGTCAATCATTATTTCTTCTTCTGACCTGAGACAGGGTGAAGTGAGTGAGCATGGCGTGAGGGACATGAGTTGCCTTTTATAAGTCAGTTGGGGGACATGAGTTGCCTTTTAGAAGTCATTTCGGATTGAAGTCTGGTTGGGGAAGAACAGGTTGTAAAGTCATCTGGGGATGGGTTCTTCTATGAGAGAAACAAAAACCATGAGTACTGAATAAATGTTGCAGCAGCCGGAACATGTTAGTGTATAGAAGTTCCCTCACCAGTCTTTAATATCCCCAGTTATCAGGACTATCAAATTAATATTTAACTTTTAGTGTTACAGTTGTCCTTCCCCATAAGATACAGTTTAACAATGTAATGTCATCTGATCTTGTAAAATCCTTTTTCTAGTATGACCTCTGCGTCTAATAGAGAAACCTTTAATTCTGTAACTCAGGGCTGGATAATCGTACTAGCAAACACCAAGCCTACCTGTGTTGGTTAGGAATATCTGCAGGCCTTAAATTAAAAATTTCTGCCTCTGGCAGCTCTTCTTGATAGTCTCTTTTTATAAGTATCAGGCATTCCTGTCTGAGAATCCTTCTTTGTAGCCTCCAGTCTTACTTATTTTGGGAGGCTAAAATAAAGTGCATACCTTAAAATATTATTATTATTATTATTATTACTATTATTATTATTTAAAATGCCCAGGAATGGCTGAATTTTCGTCTTAACTGTCTTTCCAAAGTGTTTAAGATGAAGCAGTCAAACGGACTTTTGTTTCTATCTATTGTTAACAGTCAGCTGAGCTTTATGGGAGTCAATTCTGGAAAAATGAGAGCACATTTTCAATTCTGCTAGTGCCATTTGCGCTAGGTGGGTCCAGGTCTTGCTTGACCATTTATCTTCCCTCAGAAGCATCAGGGATATCTCCTTTCTCTGATGACTGTCCTCTTCATAACAAATGCACTGATTGGCTTTCTGTTCTCCAGTGGTCTCATTAATCTCCCTGATCAGGAGGTTATGTGGCTCAGAGTTGCAAAGCTCTTTAGAGAAGTCCCCTGTTCCCTGGATTCAGATTGACTCAGAGGGTAAGAGCCAAATATTGGTTTTCTTGGCCCTTTTCATTTAACTTTAATTTTAAATCCTAATCTTAAACATCCAGCAAATTAATTTTAACAGCCTTATATTAAGAGTACTGGACTTTAATGTCTATAACTTTATAATTATCTTTTTATTAATTGGGATCTGTATTATTCTGTCTGTATTGTAGGTGATGACTTATTATCTTGAATAAACCCATGTTGTGTTCTTAAAGCAACACATTTGTAAAACACTAACAGGGAATCTTTAGATAACTTATAAGAAAATTTCAACTAAAATTAACAAAAGTAAAAATACTTAGTTCGTGTAATAGCTACCCTAAATTTTTTGGCTGAGTATTACATTATATCCCCTGTTTGAGATCCTAGGAATCTTGACATTTTTTATGTTTTTAACATAACTTTAAAGAAATATTATCTGACGTACTTGTTTCATAGTCATTCTCACATATAGTAAGATGGGACACACAGCCTTATCTCAGGTAAGGCAGGGCTCTTTATAAAACTTAAGCATTTTAGTTCTAAAGCTGATCTTTATTTTTTTTTTGTTTGGGGGTCTGGGAAGATCTACTCCTTAAGAAACTAATAGTTCATACTCAGGATTGGTTTTTGGTAGGAAAATTATGATAAACATGGATTATTAGAATTACTTTATAATTTGGAAGGGTTTCTAGAAAACAGTATACCAGATCTGTAAGTTTCTATGTGAGGAGCCTCTAGGTCATTGTGGTGTTTGTGAACTTCCATTTTAGTGTACTGTGGCCAAGGTCAAAATGTACAGACAGTGAAGGTGTAACCCATCAACTTCATCTTCAGACACTTGCAAAATAGTTCCCAATTTCAGGTTTGGCTCTATGAGCAAGTGAATGTGCAGGTTGAGGGCTCAATCATTGGTTTTAAGAAGTATATGAACCTCTCATCAGATGATGCAGAAGAAATTGATTTAAAAAAAAAGTAAAGAACAGAACTGGGTCACTGTGTACCAAAAGGAGATAATATTACTCTGCTACCAAGTGTCTCTAACTAGAAATGATCAATGAAGTCATGAATTATTGAGAAGGCAGTTTTGTTTTTTTAGGTGTTTTTGTTTAGGAGTATAATCCTAAAGTATTTGTTTATATTGCTTTGATTACCCTTTTGTTATTACCAGATGACAATAATGGTATGGGGTTGTTTTTATTAAAAAGTAAAAATTAAAAGCAACATTGACAAAGTTTACATAAATTGTTTGTGGTCTCATGAACATTAGCTAACACCATATGATATCACATTTAAAACATTAATTAAAGAAAGCCTGAAAGTTTTCAACTTTTACATAGATTAGGCTCTCATTAACTTAAAAATACATTTAAATTGTTCCACAATGTAAAAAGTAACATAAAACTTTACATATCTTATTGATAACAGGTAAATAAATCTCCAATATATTTTTTTACCATACAACTTCAGAACACGAGCTTGATATAATGCTCTTTTAAAGTTTCTACCTTACAGACTTGCATACCTGTAAGATATGAAAACATTAATAGCATCACAATTACATTGATGTTTCTACATTAACCAAGTTTAGCTTTTAAAGAAATGGCAGTACAATGCTCTAAAATAACAGTTCTGATTTAATAAGTTTTTTAATTTTTATGGTTCCTTGCTCTAGAAAAAATAAAACTTAATAAACACAATGTTATGGGTAAACTTATGTTTCAAAAAATTTTTGTCTCATTAACACATGACTGATTTTTAAAACCTTATATAGAGTTTAGTAAAAACTTATACAGACCTTAGTAAATGAATCAGATTTCTAACAAAAGTACTCACGAATGAGTAATCCCATATCAAATTTACTTTACTTATTTATCAAAATATTAGAGAAATGTATTGAACAGTGTAAACCATTTTTATGTTGAAGAAAATGTTCTAGAACCAAGGCACATTAGACGTTTTGTAGATATTAATATTTTATTAGATTTTTGAACACCTAGAAAAATTTATAAGCTTAAATTTAAAAACATTTATTTTTATCTGTTTATCCGATTTAAATTGAAACATTTAAACCACGTGAACTAAAGATCTTTGGATCCACTTTTTAAAATTTGTTTTTATGAGCACTTTTTTTAATGAGCGCTCCTTATATATGTTAATTTGTGTATCATATATATGATATACGGATATATGTCTATATAGACAGACAACACATAACAAAATTGTGCACACATAATAATAGTAAAGGCCTTGTAGTTTTTCACAGGTTAAATATCTATTGCAATGTTTCAAAAAGTCCACAGTTGGTCAAAGATAGAACTGATCAGAAAAACATTAACCTAGGTCTGTATGCTCAGAATCATGAGCTCAAAAATAATAAAGTATCTAAGGAAAACAATAAGAGTCCTAGAAAAAATGACTGGCCAGTAATTAGTAAATACCATACAATTTACTTTTTTTTTCCATTAGGCATCAAATCAGTCTCCTACTAAGCTTGCAGGCTTTTTTCATTTGCATTTCAACATGAGTCATGGCTGAGGTCTGGAAGGAGCAGGAAAAAAAATGCTATTCTGAGCAGACACCTCAGGCCTAAGGCATATTAACCATAATTTTCCAGTTGGGGTGTTGAAAATTATGATACAAGTTCAAGATACAATTCACAAAATTTTATGTCTTTACATCTTATTTTGTCAACAAATACCATACTATGGTTTACTATCCTTGTCCAAATTAATGCACTGGTACACACAGTGACATTTTCTCTGGCTACCGAATTCAAAATTGGTTAAAAAAAAAAAAGTGAATGATTGGGAAGTTACTTGCCAACTTGGAAGTAGAGTTCTTCAGTTTTCCATCCTAAGTATTTAAGTTCTCTGGCATGAATTACCTGAAATCTTAAACTAAACAATGACCTAAACCCGACTTTTAACTGCAAGATTGTGCAATGCTTCAAAAACCCATTCAGATACCAGTTTTTTTATGATAAAACATCATCATTTAGACACACATTCAGCTAAGATCATTCCCAAGAAAAAATTTATAATATCAACACATTATTGCACATGTCTTAAAGGACCAGAAACAAAGACACAAGACAGACAGAAAGGAGGTAGAGACTATGGTTGTCAGACAGAATCCTTTAAACCAGAGCAGATAAGAGAAAAAATCTACTACACCAGTGGCACCCAGGGGGGGACCAGATGTTTTAACAGAGGGGCAACCTGAAATGTAAAATAAAGTGTCTATATGGTGACTTTACTGAATTTAGTGTCCCCTTTTTCTTTTTCTCTTTTTTAACAAGACAGAGGTGGCATAATACTTACAGTGCACGGAAGGAAGGAGGGTATTCCCTGAATCAACAGAGCTTTGGCAGCTGCTGGGGGTCCCTCAGTCCCTCCTTTTACTTACAGGATTAGCTCCTCTGGTTCAGTTCCACCCCAAGCAAGCTCCATCTCCTAACATTTCAGTAGACAGCTCTCACAAAGTTCTGGGGCGGAGGGGGGGTACCAATATGTAACTTAAAGTTCGGTTCCTGACCTAGAAGCCAATTTATACCAATTAAATAATGAGGAATGGGTTCTGAGAAAAAGAAAAGGGGAGGCTAATTGCTTTGCTAACAAAGGAGAAACACAGGGGACTCTGCCAAATGTTGTGACTCTCTTGATCTGGAGGGACAAGGGGTTTTAAAGGAGTTTCACTTGTTAACCTGGGAGATACTCAGTTCTTAGGTCCCCAGCAGGCATTGCCCTCTGAAATGGTTGTGCTCCAGGCAGCCAGCTAGGGGCTTCTATCATCCTGCTAAACAAAGGGGGGTAAAGTTCATCGCAGTTCCTTAAAACACAGTTCAAACGGGTGTCAGGCTTACTCTCTTTATTACCCATTTTCACGTCCAATATCCTTAAGTTTTTACAACCAAAATCACACAACAAAATGAACAAAAGCAAACAAACAAACAAAAAAAAATAGAACGGAGAACAAAACACACCACACACACACAAAAAGAAAAACAGAAACCCGGCGCCTAAACAGAAAAACAGTGGTACAGTGCAACATCATGCTAAAGCTCCAGGGTAGGAGCGCGTGCGTGCCCGTCGGCACCTCTCTACACTTCCAGAGGAATTTCCTACAGAACAGAACAGAGGACAGAACGATTCTTGTTACTGTCCTGGACAGGAGTATATGTGAGCCTCCCCAGGCCACATCTCTGTCATCAGAAGAGATCTCCCTTAACCGGATATCAGATGTTATAAAGGCGCCACTTACCTATGGAGGCCTCCTCCATCAGGTGCTTGCTAATAGTTTTAGTGCAGAGGTTCACTGCAATGCTCCGGGGACTAAAGGCTCTCTTTCTAATATAGAGAAGATGGACCATACCAGGCCTGAGTGGAGAGCTGTTCCTTGGTGCCTATGGTTGATATACCATCCTAATTTGCAAAAGTGCCACAGAATGTAGGGTCAGCCTCCTTTTCATGGTACTCTTGGAAGCAACTGTTTGGACAAAGTGGTTGCCAAGGCAGTGACCTCATTCAGTTCCTGAAGGATGCGACCTCACCTCACTTCCTTGGTAATGGAACTCTCTGAACTTGGGATCCAGGAAGCCAGGCACACAGAGCCAATCCCAGTCCCAGTCCTAGTGGTCTCACTTGCTTCGATTTAGCATGGACAGAGTCAGTCTTTCTTGGTACCTACTGATGTGAGGATGGCCAAATGCCAGGAAAACTCTGAAGAGGGGCCTTTTTCGAAAAAGCAGGTAGTGGCTCACAGCTGGCTCCTGACCACTTCACAGAGTTGGACAAGGAGACCAGATCTGAAACAGGACAGGCCATATCGGGGGAACACAGTATGACCCAGCAGTCAGAGGACACTCTGGAGAGTGAGAGACCTACTTGGGGGAAGGAGGTGACTTTGTGGGTGTGGATGTGTGTTTGTGGTTTTGTCTCATGTTCAGAGAATAGGTAGGAAAGTCGGTTTGTTTGGTTTGGAGTGAACTGTTTCTAGTAAGTTGTTGGACAAGGTGAGTGTTTCTATGTCTGTGTATCCCACTGTGTCCGTGGTTGTAGACATTAGAAAAGAGAATGCATCAATGGATGTTTCCTGTCTATTAGAAAGCTTCCCAGCATTCATCCTGCCCAATTAATGAATACTCTAGGGCTTGCCTTATCAATGGGCAACACCGGCTATCTTCCTAAGTTCCTGTTTTCTTCCTGAATTCTGGCCACTCTCCAGAATAGACTCATGCTTTTGTGTCCACGATATGTAGCACCTCCAAGCACCGTGACATGGACATGTACTGGATAGCTGAAGGAATTGGCAAGAATCTCAGAAAACTCAGATACCAGTGTGACCAGGATAGTCTCAGTGGAGAAACCCTGCAATTGGCCTTTTTATTACCTATTGTTCTGTTGCCCTGAATGTCAGGAAGGTCTTTGCCTCAGGCCACGCCTTCGAGATTCCTGAAGAAAAGAGTTTTCAAACGGAAATGAATGGGCATCACCTGTGGCTGTTTGCTTAATTCCTTTGGAAAGGGATGTGTCTGAATCTGCCCTTTTTCCCTGTGTGAGCCTAGAGCTTAGATTCTCAGCACCTGATGGATCGTAAGAAAGATCCCATGTGTGGATCCAAATCAAAATGGCCAAAAATCAGTCATTGTGGATGAAGTCTCTCGCATTCCTCCATAAGGTTCTTAACCTCCCTCAAGTGAGAATAGGGATCCAATGGGTCAAATGAGTTATTCAAAGCCCTGCAGATGCTAGCCCATAGGTTCTTGGGTTTTCTTATGAATCCAATTCAAATAAAGAATCTAAACCGACAGTCAGTAGGCCTCAAATTGGAGAACAGAGCTGTGTTAACGGCAGGCATATTTGATCACTCCTGGTTCACAGGAAGGGTTTCCAGGCCACCCTGACTTTTGGTAAATGAGGGGAAAGGGAGCTTACTTGGGACACTGTCTTGTGCTGCGCCTCTCATGGAATCCTCCTGCCAGAAGTTATGATGAGTGTCTATATGGAAGAAGATGAGTGTCATGTGAGAGTGTTTTGGTTTTAACTGCGGTCATTTGTGTGGAAGTTGGAAGAGATAACTGGGTCCAACTTGGCTTGCACTTTGGTGTGATTCCCCTTAGAGACTGTGTTTTGGAACTGACCTCCGAGAAGGTACAAGGTCCTATGACATTGTATATCCATATTTCTGGGACATCTCTACAGAACATAATTCAATGCTAAGTATACCAATCAAGGGCCAAATGAACTTCTGGACTTCAAATCTTAACTAGATTTCTGTTTTCATATTTATATTGAAAGGTTAATAAAATAGATACTTGTCATTCCTGTTTTTTGTATGCTTAACAAAACACCATTGAAATCTTGAGAACTGTTTACTATTCTTGTTCCCAGAATGTGCTGTCCCAAACTGCCAAACTGCAGAATGTACTCCGTCAACCAGTTGCTCGCAAACTGACACTCGCCATTACCCATCAATAAATTTCTCTCCCTGCCCTCTCCAAGAAAAATATATAACCATTTCTTAAGCTGTTCTCAGGGCTCTCTGCTCTGTTCAAGTGATCTCTGAGCCCTTCATGCCGGACTCCCAATAAACCCTTTGCTGTTGCATGAGACAGTCTCTTAGTGGTCTCTGCCGCAGATGCTCGCCCAACCTTTACATCTGGTGGCCCTAGCAAGATCCGGAAGCTGCAGACAAAATACCCCCAACGGGCTCCTCTGGGGGTAAATAAGGCCCATCTTTCTCGTTTCAGGCTTCAGGTTAGGGTATGGCAAAACGGCTATTGGTAAAGAGCGTGAGCTCTCTCCCATGGTGGCTGACACACATGTCACAGAGCCACAGGCCATGTCCCTGGGGGATAGACTCGGAAAATCGTGGAACAATAGTCTCCTCGACTCAGTGATATTTTGTTTCTGATTCGATATTGCCAGCCCTTCAGGTTTTGCCGACTAGGCAGTCCTGGTCTCAGTATTGGACGTCCATTGCCTGTCTTTATTGTCTTGTCTTGTCTGTGTTGTGTGTCGTTCCTTTCGGTGTCTGTGTATATTTCATTATGGGACAGATCATTTCAATGCCTCTGTCCCTGACCCTTAATCACTGGACCAAAATCTGCTTAAGGGCTCAGAATCTTTCTTTTTCAGTAAAACGCCAGACCTGGCAGATTCTGTGTCTCAGAATGACTCACCATTGCATTCGGATGGCTCCTAGAAGGATCTTTCAACTTCGCACTTATTTGAAAAGTCCGAGATATTGTCTTTCAGCAGGTGCCACATAGACGTCCAGATCAACAGCCATATATCTTAACTTGTCAGTACCTCTACAAATCTCCTCCTCCATGGGTCAAGCCTTTCCTTGTCCCTGCACCTGCTCCTACTCCTTCCCCCACGATTCTATCTCAACCTCTCTGCTCCTCCTCCTCCACCCTCTGTTCTCCCTGAGTCTCAAGACTCTACTGGACTCACCACCCCCTCTTTATCATCTGCCCTCGTCTCCCAACCCCTAACACCCTCTAAGTGATTCCCCTTCTGCTGACTCAGCCTCTCCACCATTCGAGGAAGCTAGGGTGGCCCAGCGTCATCCAGATGACTGTCCCGCGGCACACACAGCCCCTCCTTCCCTGGAGGAAGCTGGCCCGGCTAAAAGAACTCAGAGAACTCACCGACGTTTTCACACCTGCCTACTTGAGGTGACTGCCAACACCACCTAGCGACTCTCTTCATGACAGAGCAATGAGAGAAAAATCTCCTGGAATGTAGAAAAAAATATCCTCAGACCTGATGGGCGACCAACACAACTTCCCAACATAATCAAAACTGGCTTCTTCTTAAACCCACCCAACTGGGACCCCAACACCTTTGAAGATAGGGAGCATCTGTTCAATTATTGCCAGGCTCTAACAGCGGGTCTCCAAGTGGCCGCTGGGTGACCAACTAATTTGGCCATGGTAAGAGAAATTATTCAAAGGCCTGATGAATCTCCATTTATGTTTCTAGAGAGAATCATGGAGGCATATAAGAGATATACTCCTTTCGATCCTCAGGCAGCAGATTAAAAAGCATCTGTCACGATGGCCTTAAATGAGCAAGCTGCCATGGATATTAAAAAAAAATTAAAAGAGAGATTTTGTCAAAGAAGCCAAGAAAGTATACTATAAGAGAGAAACAGGGAGAAAGAAAGGGAGCAAAGGGAGGATGAGAGAACCAAAAGACAGACTAAGGCATTGACTAAGGTCCTGATCACAACAAGAAAGAGGCCAGAAATTAAGACATAGGGTGACAGGAAGGGCCCATGCCAGAGGCCACCCCTGGCCTCAGATCAGTGTGCCTACTCTAAAGAAAAAGGATACTGGGCCATAGAGTTCCCTATAAAGAGACAGCCACGCCAGCTGGCCATTCTGACTCTGGAGGATGACTAAGAAAGTCAGGGCTCAGAACCCATCCCCTAGCTCAGGGTAACTTTTGAAGTGGAGGGGACTCCAGTAAACTTTGAAGTGAATACAGGAGCAGTATACTCAGCCCTTAAGGCCCCATTGGGCCCTCTATCAAATAAAAGGTCTCTAGTTCAAAGGGATGATGACAGTAAATATCAGGCTTAGACAACTAAGAGGACCATGGACCTGGGGAAAGGAAAAATCCATCACTCCTTCCTAGGAATCCCAGAATGCCTGGACCCATTGATGGGCAGAGATCTGCTCATCAAGCTCCGGGCCAAAATAACTTTTAACCATGAAGGCCCCCAAATGAAATTTCTAAATACTTCAGCAAAAACTCCTATAGTCACGGCTTTAACTATATTAGTAGAAGATGAACATCCACCATTCACATGCCCCAAGTCTGATCAAACAGGCAAGCTACCCCAAAAATGGATAACAGATTACCCAGATGCCTGGGCAAAAACTGCTGGGTTAGGCCTGGCCGTGAAACAATCTCCAATAACAGTGGAGTTAAAAACCTCAGTCTCCCCAGTCAATGTCAAATAATATCCTCTAAGCAAAAAAAACTAAAGGTGGGATAAGGCCCCATATTCAGAAATATCTGGCATTAGGGGTCCTAAGGCCCTGTCAATCGGCCTGGAACACTCCCCTGCTACTAGAAAAAAAAAGCCAGGGACCGGGAACTATCGCCCCATTAAAGAGCTAAGAGAGATCAACAAAAGAGGGCAGGACATTCACCCCACGGTACCTAATCCGTACAATCTGGTTAGCACTCTGAACCCTGAGGGGAAATTATATACTGTTCTGAACTTAAAAGATGCTTTCTTTTGCTTGCCTCTGCATAAAGATAGTCAGTTGCTGTTTGCTTTCGGGTGGGTAGACCCAGAAACCAAAACGTCTGGTCAACTAACTTGGACTAGACTCCCACAGGGGTTCAAAAACTCCCCCACTCTCTTTGATGAAGCCCTCCACAGAGATCTCAACAACTTCAGAACTACGCACCCTGAATTTACCCAGCTTCAATACGTGGATGTCCTGCTACTGGCAGCCAACACCAAGGAAAACTGTGAGTCTGGGACCCAAGCACTATTATATGAGCTTGCTCAACTCGGGTATAGAGTTTCGACCAAAAAGGCCCAAATTTGCTAGCATGAAGTAATCTTCCTGGGCTATTCCCTTAGGGGCAGTAAACGATGGCTCACTGAGCCCAGAAAACAAACCATTATGTAGATACCACCCCCATCTTACAGCAGACAACTCAGAGAATTTCTTGGGACTGCTGGCTTTTGCAGGTTATGGATGCCTGGGTTTGCGTCCTTAGCTGCTCCATTATACCCGCTGTTAAAGGAAGATGCCCAATTCCAATGAAACCCTGAGGACCAGGAAGTTTTTGATAACATCTAAGGACACTGACACTGAACGCCTCAATTTCACTGAGCTCAGCCTGGAATTAGAGCAAGCCCTACACTACGTTAAAAATGTACATCAACTCACTCACCTTGGTTCAAAGAAACTGCAGGCATTACTGTAAGATTAAGAACAGAGTTTTCCACTAACCAACTCACAGTGAAAGGAAATAACTGAACGGGTAACAAAAGCCTGTCGGGTCCGTCAATTGGGTAATGCTTACCCTTCCAAGTTTCCTAGAGGAAAGCACCTATGAGGAACCAGACCAGGACAATTCTGGGAAGTGGACATTACTAAAATTAAGCCAGCAAGGTATGGATTTAAATATCTCCTAGTCTTTGTAGATACATTTTCAGGATGGATTGAAGCCTTACACACACACACACACACACACAAAAAAAAAAGGCGCAAATGGTTTTCAAGAAGATCCTGAAAGATATTTTTCCAAGATACGATCTGCCTAATGGACTGATAATGGACTGGTTTTCATGGCCCAGGTAAGTCAGGTGTTAACCAGGACCCTGTGGATTAATTGGAAGTTACATTATGCTTATATACCCCAGAACTCAGGACAGGTAGAAAAAATAAATAGAACCATTAAAGAGACCTTAACGGCCCCCTTAGGGACCTGGTGACTATCTCTCCACCCAGACATTTTTCAGCTCAGTATAGGTCTTTCCTATTGAGACATGCCTGATGAAGAGGATCTCACTAAAATTCCATTAAATCCCTTCCGTACCATAGATAATTGAAGCAAACATTATGGATGCAGGGACACGCCAGCCAGATGCAGGTTGGCTAGCCTATATTACTATGTATGCCCGGCAGACTATCAAAGCGACAAACAGCCATGGCTGTGTGGGGGAAAAGCCGACTTCTTGTGTAAGTCATGGGGATGTGAGCATACAGGGACTGCCTGGTGGAACCCAAACTCCTCATCAAATTCAGTACACAGCATTGGCCATATTACCAATTAGACAACCAAAAACTATGGCCCCCAGAGGGTTCTCTAGATCCTCAAATTCTGCATGACATTTTTAACTTCGGCAAGTGCTCAAAAGGGGGAAATTCCCCTATGTGGAATCCTTTTTCCTCCTTCGCTCACATCCTGTACTATGCTTCCCCAATAGTTCCTCACCCTCAGCCTTCTGCTCTAGACTCTCTGCTTTCACTCCCACCTCAGCAACCTGATTTCTCCCCTCCAATTACTAGATCAAAAACCCAAACCTCCGCTGGATCTCAGAACATTGCCCCCTTGCTGAGGAAGCAGGTACCGAGGTACCCCTCCACCCACTCCTCTCTTTTCCTGTCAGTGTCTGCACTAGGTCCCACCAAGTCCTCTAGCAAGCTTAGCCAAAGCTCAAACCAGCTGAGAAGAGCCCTCAGACCCCTATCCAAGATGTAATGAAAATGACCTTTAAAGTTGATTTGTCATCACTGAAAACAGGTTTCTAAGAATTTAAAGTCCCTCACAGGCTTTTTGGAATACTCACTCCCGTCTTCCCCTCTGCTCTACCTGTTCTACTGCTCAAGTTTTTGTTCTAGGAAAATCCCAAACCCCTTTCCCATTATTCTTTGGCATCTCTCCTTCCTCATTCTCAGATCCACGGAGCTGCACTCAGCATCGCCTTCCCTGTCATCCCCCTCTGTACCAGGTCCACAGAAATGTCTTAAATGACCTTCTCCAGAAGTCTTTACCAAGGCTTACTTTAGGGCTTTCAGCAAAAGAGTCCCTCTGAAAAAGTTCAATGGAGATAAACTTCCACTCTTCATGTTGCCCTGTTCTACTTGGCCACTGGCTGGAAAAATCACCACCCCTAAGCTAGACATCGCCTTACCAGTTTTTCACAAAATATGTGAACAAGGACTCTGGCCTTGAGCTGGGGCTTCAGAGAGATTGCTACATTTCTAAGATAAAAAAGTTACCAACTGGGCTCCATGGTGACAGCTGGCAAGGAGGATAAAAAAGAGACAAAAAAGCTCTTCCATTCCAAGGTGTAATTGAAAAGTTAACGTGCACAGAACAGAGGAAAAAAAACAGAAACAAAAACTGATTTGTGTGAATTTCTGCAGACTGTGAACTTCTGAGCCCCTTCCCTTACATGTTGGGTACAAATACTAAAACTACCAAAACTTGGGGTTCAGGGGATTAATTGATTACAACAGAAGCAATGCCCTCTCAATACGGATGCAAACAAATAAAACTCCTTTCCTGTCTTTGGTGCTATCTTAGGTGCCTTTCCTTGTCCGTCTCTACAACAGTATAATTCTATACACTTTAACATTATTTATGTTTTCATAAAGTGGTCAATAGTTGCGATTAATTATGTAATGATGCAGATGTTTTCCAGAGTGCTCTATCAGGACGCAGGTTCATTTAAAGATCAAATAGGAGGGGCATACAACCCGGTTCCACCAGGAACCTGTATCCCTCACTTTAGCCATCCTATTAGGAATAATAGTTGCTGAAGGGGTGGGCACAGGAACAACTGCCCTAGTCCATGAGACACAACAAAGACACAATTAGAAGCAGAAATAGACCAAAGCTTAAAGACATTAAAAACCGACATCACAGCTTTACAGGAATTTTAACCTCTCTCTCTCTGAAGTTGTTTACAGAGCAGGCGAGTGTTGGACCTCCTCTTCATGAGAGAAGGGTGCCTTTTTGCTTGCATTGAGGAAAGAATGATGTTTTTTATGCCGACAATACTGGAGTTGTAAAAGAATCTATGAGTAAATTAAGAAAATTACTTGAAGAGTGTCAAAGAAAGACAGAGGCCCCCAAAGGGAGGTTTGAGTCTTGGTTCACATAGTCCACCTAGTTAACTACACATTTATCCACCCAGGCTAGTCCATTAATAATTCTCATATTATTGTTAACTGTAGGACCCTGTTTGCTCAACCATGTAGTTTCTTTTCTCTCCCAAATTGAACCTGTTATTAACCCTAACCATACACTGTTCTCTCAATCTAATTTTACAGAAGAGCGGGGACAGAGTTGGTCTTAAAATACAGGAATATAGAGGATCTTCCACCTGCTGAGAACCTCAAAGGTCCTTGAAGAAATGATCCCTGGAGAAGATGTAGTCAACTATGAAGGACCTGAGAGAGCAAAAGTCTTCCATGGCAAACAACCTGCTCATGATGAAGGGATGGTCTGAATCAGCCACTCTCTTCTTAATGTAGAGAAGATGGACCAAAGCAGGGATGTGTTGAGAGCTGCTTCTGCGTGCCAATGGGTGACATACCATTCTAACTTGTGAAAGTGTCACAGAAAGTAGGGGCAGCCTCCTTCTCATGGGAACCTTGGAAGCAACTGTTAGGACAAAGTTGTTGTCAAGGCAGTGACCTCATTCAGTTCCTAAAGAAAGTGACCTCACCTAACTTCTATGGTGATGTAACTCTCTGAACTTGGAATCCAGGAAGCCTGGCACCCAGAGCCAGTCCCAGTCCCAGTCCCAGTTGTCAAACTTATTTTGATTTACCAAGGACAGACTCAGTCTTTCTTGGGACCTACTGATGTGAGGATGGCCAAATGCAAGAAAAGCTATGAAGAGGGGGCTTTCCTGAGAAAGCAGGCATTGGCTCACCACTGGATCCTAAAAGCTTCACAGAGTTGGCCAAAAAGACCAGATTTGAGAAAGAACAGGCCATTTCCTGGAACATAGTATTGCCCACCAGTCAGAGGACTCTCCAGATAGTCACAGACCTACATGGGGGAAGGAGGTGCCTTTGTGATGTGGGTGTGAGTTTGTGGTTTTGTCTCATGTTCTGAGAATAGGTATGAAAGAAGGTTTGGTTTTTTTTGGAGTGAACGGTTTCTAGTAAGTCGTTTGACAACGCGAGTGTTTCTATGTCAGTGTATCCCACTGTGCCCGTGGTTGTAGACATTAGAAGAGAGAATGCATCAATGAATATGTCCTGTCAGCTAGAAAGCTTCCCAGCATTCATCCTTCCCAATTTATTAATGGACTGCAGCTTGCCTTATTGATGGCAACACTTACTATCTTTCTAAGATCCTGTTTTCTTCATGAATTCTGGCCACTCTCCAGAATAGGCTCATGGTTTTGTGTTTAAGATATGTACAACCACGAAGCTCTTTGAAATGACCATGTACTAGATAGCTAAAGGGAATGGTGAGCATCTCAGAAAACTCAGATATCAATGTTACCAGTAAAGTCTCAGTGGAGAAACCCTGCTTGGGGCCTTTTGATTACCTAATCTTCTGTTGCCCTGAATGTCAGGAAGGTCTTTTCCTCAGGCCACCACTTTGTGAAGCCTGAAGAAAACAGTTTTCAAATGGAAATTAATGGGTATTACCTGTGGTTCTTTGCTTAATTGCTTTGGAGAGGATGTGTCTGAATCAGCCTATTTGCCCTGTGTGAGGCTGTGGCTTAGATTCTCACCTTCTGATGGATATAAAGAAAGATCCCATGTGTACATCCAAGACCAAAATGGCCACAGAGCAGTCCTTGTGGATGAAGTCTCTTGCCTTCCTCTGTAACTTTCCTGAATTCCATCAAGTCAGAATAGGGATCCTTTGGGTCAAATGAGATCTTCAAAGCCCTGCAGAGGCTAGCCCATGGTTGCTTGGGTTTTCTCAAGACTCCAATTTACATAAAGAATCCAAACCCCACAGTCAGTTGACCTCAAATTGAAGAAGTGGAGCAGTATTAATGGGAGGCCTATTTGATCTCTCCTGGTTCACAAGAAGGGTGTCCATGCCACCCTGAATTAGGCAATTTAGGTGCAAGAGAGCTTATTTTGGACACGGACTTGAGCTGTGCCCCTCATGGAAAACTCTAGCCACAGGTTATTATGTGTGTCTATATGGAAGAAGATGAGCGCCACGTTGGAGTGTTTTTTGTTTAAATTGTGGTCATTTGGGTGGCGGTTAGAAGAGATGACTTGGTTCACATGTGCTTGAACTCTGGTGTGATTTCCTTAGAGACTGAGTTCTGCAACTGAACTCAGAGAAGTATTGCCATGAATAGTGTTGAGATTTTAGGAAGCCAGGCATGAGTGTCGCCCTTGGAAACTGAGTTCTAGGCCCAGGGTGGCTTTCCACAGAGCACTGGGCCTCTCAGCCAGGATACCACATGATTTTATTCTGAAAGACTTGGCACCCATCGTTGAGAGTCAAAACTCATATGGACCTCACATTGTAGAGCTAAATGAGCTAAACATCATGTGATCTTTTCACCATTCTTTGGGAAGCCTTACCTGTGAGTGTTCTCAAGAGCTTTCATTGAAATGAGCTTCCTAACCATTTAATGGTTCCTGAATGAATTGAAACTCACAGTGCCTCCAACTTCATCCTTGAAAAATTGCTAGATAAATGCCATGAAATTTTTGAAATTCCCATCACCAGGTGGCACTGGAGAACCTTTGGATGACCTGTTGCTGGTCATGAATATTTCAGTGTCTTGTTTTACTGGGTTTCATGTAAATGGTGTAGAACAGAGATGTCAGTTAGTTGGACTCTGTTGAGTAGTGGGCCTAGAGCAGTGTTGGGCAGGTATGTGATAAAACATCTGTGATGGGGCCATGTGGATCTGCCATTGGCTTCCAAATGGCTTGTGACTGACATGGCACAGCCAGCAGAACCTTCTGTGTAAAGGCAACTTGTTATATGGAGCGATTTCAGGATATTGTTCAGAATCAGGTTGCTATGGTCAAGGGGTCAAGCTATGTGGGATAGAAGCCTGGTTCTTGTATCATCCTGCAGACCCTGATCCACCACACGTGACAGAACTCCCTCTTGCACTTTGTTGCAGTTGAACTCCTTGTATTTCGTGAAGCAAATACCAAACTCCCAGTGCAACAGGAAGAAACACCACGAAATGGAGGATGACCATATGGCTTCACAGTCCACACTTGGAGACACTAAGCCCCAGTGGCCACAGTTTACCTACAAAGAGAGAATTCAGCACTGCTGCCTCGTGTTCATTGTAAAATAAGAAACTTTGTCCTCCTGGTCACATAGATGCAGACCCAGCTTTGAGGGTCTCACTACAAAGGAAGCTTAACTCGTGACAACAACCTATATTTCAGTGCCCAACCTCAGTGGCAGTTTCTCAAAAAGTTTTAGGCAAGCAGAGCTCCATGTTTGTGGAGTGTGTACCCTGTCCTTATTTTTGGAAACTCCTATTCCACCTCCAAGTTTGTGCACTCTTGAGCATTTTCCATTCCAAAAATGTAATCACAGATTTTGTAACTCTTCTCCTCTAATTGTGTCTTACTTGGGGCGAAGGTAATGTCAAGGCATGGTTCTGGATGAGACTGGGAAGATTTGTTGTAGCACATATTTGCATACACATTGGATTAATTTTCCTATTTTCCATTCGAAATTCTGAATCCCTGACACTAACCCATATTCTACTAGACTCTGACTACTAATCCTAATATGATGGAGAAAAATAACCCAAACAGTACATAAGTACATGCAGTTCAGAGTTCGACTTGCCATTTGCATGATAAAGGGTAGGTGTTATAAATTTAGTCAATTTTTAATTGAAATAGTTCTCCATGTGTTTTCAAAGTTAACAAATATGTGAATTTCTGTCTCCCATTCTCTGGAGCCTATTCAGCACATGTATTTTTATATGCACAAATAGAATCCTGCGTGATATCACACGTACATTCTTGTGAGTTACATGACTTAGCAGATACAAAGTGTGAGAAGTGACCACTCCTCCTAAACCCTGTTGGAACTGAAAATTCAACCTATGGGTGAGCTTCCCAGTAGAACAACATTATACATAAACCCATGTTCAGTAAAATGAATGTTTTTGCATCTTTATGATATATATTTCATGATGAATTTCGATTGGCATATATATTGCTACTTATTAATGTCTCTGTTCGTGTGTGTGTGTGTGTGTGTGTGTGTGTGTGTATATATATATATATTCTCCAGATTTTTAAAAATATGAAATATATGTGTCTTATATACAATCCCTAAATTCATTCATGTTCATGTATGTGGATTAATAATCAACTTTTCACAAGATTATTCTTAGAAATATTCATCCACCCGAAATACATATTTGTTTCCTAGTACTGAAAACTAACTTCAGTGAAAGGTGCATACAAATCCTAATATGTCTACATTAACTGACCCAGTTTAACATCAATGCATGTAGGTTACTATGGAACATGATGTGTATTTTGACGTTAATTTTTATTCCACCCTGGTACATTACTATTCCTTCAGTTTATGTACATCATAGAATATATATTTTATTCACTAGTTAACAAATTTATAGGCATTTGTTTCACTTTCAATCACTTCCTGCTCCAGAACACATGAATTTCTCTACGTTTCTTCAGTGTCTATTCATGAGACTTTTTTTCCAAATACATTTTTTTCGATTTCCATAATCAATTTTGAAACAAAACTCACAAACCCTTCATGATAAACCATAACCCTAAGATGATCATTAGATATATAACTGGTTGGAATGAATGATTGTATATCAATATAACATTTCTTATATATTTTCAGATATCTATTCAATCCATTATTTAAAGTGGATCCAGTTATATTATTTATTCACAGTATGGTCTATTCATGCATTATGTGTATATTCATAGAAACAGGGTACACATCTTTGTACGACTATACTAATTTATAAGTTTTCAAAATATTGCTCCAAGAAATGGTGGAAGAAATACTCATGTCACCTGATCTACATACACATTTTATCACAGAAATATTCTGGACACCAAAAGCAAAGGTCACACTTACAATTGTACCAAAGCCTAAATAGAAAGTGAGCATGGATTACTAAAAACATCCATGTCCAGGTTGCCTAATGCTCTCAAATATCAATCCTATTGGTGACTACATATTTGTTTCTTCCTAAGATTATCTATTCAACCTCAAACCTGTTGAAAATGTCTAACCCTATCACACAATTTATACTTTGCTTGATTTCCTAATGTCTCTATTGATATCTGCTTTCCTACATGATTTCCCCAGTTCATCATTGTGACTGACTCTTCACATGTACTGACATTTACATACACTCTCTACCCGAAACCCTATTGCTAAAGAACTTTTGGTCCAAATCCTATACTCACTCTTCTTTCTAAACCTACAGACTACCTTCCTAATCCTACCGACTATCGCTTTTTGACTGGATGTTCTTTTCAACATTCAATCATCCAAAGTACAAGGTCCGATGCCAGTGTATATTGATTTATTTGAGACATCTGTGCAGCACATAACTCAAAGCTACGTATCCCACTCAAGTCCCCAGTGCCCTTCTGGACTTCAAATCTTACCTAGATTTCTGCTTTCATAGTTATATTTCACATATATACTCTTATAAATATCACAGGTTGCCAATGCCATTATTCATCCCGCAGAATGATTCGTAACCCAAATCAAACCTATTATTAACCTTAACTATACACTGTTCCTTCAATATAACGTACAGAAGAGCAGGGACAGAGTGGGTCTTACAATATAGGAATGTAGATGATCTTCCACCTGCTGAGAACCTAAAAGATCCATGGAGAAATGATCCTTGGAGAATATATAGGCAGCTATGTAGGACCTGAGAGAGCAATAGTCATCTTCCATGGCAAACAACCTGGTCAGGGTGAATTGATGTGTCTGAATCAGCCTCTGTCTTCTTAAAGTAGAGAAGATGGACCAATCCAGGCCTGTGTGGAGAGCTGT
Organism: Callospermophilus lateralis; assembly: GCF_048772815.1. Classification (NCBI taxonomy): domain Eukaryota; kingdom Metazoa; phylum Chordata; class Mammalia; order Rodentia; family Sciuridae; genus Callospermophilus; species Callospermophilus lateralis. The sequence continues at coordinate 929,607 of NW_027514311.1, forward strand.
TCCTGGGTGCCTATGGTTGATATACCATTCTAACTTCTGAATGTGTCACAGGATGTTGGGGCAGCCTCCATCTCATGGGAACCTTGGAAGCAACTGTTAGGACAAAGTGGTTACCGAGGCAGTGACCATATTCAGTTCCTGAAAGAAGTGACCTCACTTCACTTCCTTGGTGATGTAATTCTCTGAACTTGGGATCCAGGAAGCCAGGCACCCAGAGTCAGTCTCACTCTGAGTCCCAGTGGGCTAACTTGTTTGCTTTTCCCAAAGACATAGTCAGTCTTTCTTGGTACCTACTGATGTGAGGATGGCCAAATTCCAGCAGAGCTCTGAAGAGGGGCCTTTCCTGAGAAAGTAGGTAGTGGCGAACCACTGGCTCCTGACAACTTCACAGAATTGGCCAAGGAGACCAGAACTGAAACAGGACAGGACATTTTTGGGGAACATAATATGGCCCACCAGTCAGAAGACACTCCGGATAATCACAGACCTACTTGGGGGAAAGAATTCCCTTTGCCATTGTAGGTGTGAGTTTGTGTTTTTTTCTGATGTTCTGAGAATAGCTAGGAAAGGTGGTTTGTTTGGTTTGGAGTGGACTATTTCTAGTAAGTCGTTTGACATGGTGAGTGTTTCTATGTCTGTGTATTCCACTGTATCCGTTGTTGTAGACATTAGAAAAGACAATGCATCAATGGATGTGTTGTCTCTAGTTGAAAGCTTCCCCGCATTCTTACTGCCCAATTGATGAATGGACTGCAGCTTGCCTTATGGATGGGCAACATCTACTATCTTCTTAAGTTCCTGTTTTCTTCGTGTTTTCCAGCCACTCTCCAGAATAGGCTCATGGTTTTGAGTCCCAGATATGTAACACCACAAGGCTCTGTGACATGGCCATGTACTGGATAGCTTAAGGGAATGGGAGCATCTCAGAAAAATCAGATATCAGTGTGACCAGTAAAGTCTCAGTGGAGAAACCCTTCTTTGGGCCATTTGCTTACTTCTGTTTCTATTACCCTGAATGTCAGGAAAGTCTTTGCCTCAGGCCACCCTGTTGTGTAGCCTTAAGACGACTGTTTTCATATGGAAATGAATGGACATCACCTGTGGCTCTTTGCTTAATTGCTTTGGAATGGAATGTGTCTGATTCAGCCTCTTGTCCTTGAATGAGGTTGTGGCTTAGATTCTCAGCACCTGATGGATCTAAAGAAATATCCCATGTGATTTCAAAACCAAAATGACAAAAAGAGAAGTCATTGTGGATGAATATTTTTGCCTTCTTGTTTTATGTTCCTGACCTCCATCAAGTGAGAATAGGGATCCTTTGGGTCAAATGAGTCTTTGAAATCCCTGCAGAGGCTAGCCCATATGTGCTTGGGTTTTCTCATGACTCCAAATCACATCAAGAATTTATAGGCTTCAGCCAGTAGGCCTCAATTTGGAGAAGCGGAACACTTTAACAGCAGCAATATTTGATCACTCCTGGTTCACAGAAATAGTGTTCAGGCCACCATGTTTTTAGGCAAATGAGGGGCAAGTGAGTTTATTTTGGACACTACCTTGTGCTCATTGAAACCTCCAGCTAGAGGTTATGATGAGTGTCTACAAGGAAGAAGATTATGGCCCTGTGGGAGTGATTTCATTTTAATTTTGGTCATTTTTGTGGCAGTTGAAAGGGATGACTGGGTCCACCTGGGCTTGAACTCTGGTATGATTTACCCTTAGAGACTGAGTTCTGGAACTGACCTCAGAGAAGTATTGCCATGAATTGTGTTGGGATTTTAGGAGGCCACGCATGAGACTCACTCTTGGAAACTGAGATCTAGGCCCAGGGTGGCTTTCCACAGAGGCCTGGGAATCTCAGCCAGAATATCACATGATTTTATTCTGAAAGACTTGGTAGCCATAGTTGAGAGTCAAAACACACATGGACCTCACATTGTAGACGTCAATTGGCCTGGCTTCATGTGACCTGTTGGCAACTCTTTGAGAAGCCTTGACTTTAGAGTTCTCCAGAGCATTCATTGAAATGAGCTTTCTCAACACTTAACGGTTCCTGAATGAATTGAAACCCACAGTGCCTCTAACTTCATCCTTGAAAACTTGCTAGATAAATACCATAAAATTTTGGAAATTCCCATGACCAGGTGGCACTGCAGAAACGTTGGATGTCCTGTTGCTGATCATGTGTATACCAGAAAGTGCCTTGTTTGACTGGGTTTCAGAAAATGGTGTAGAATACGAGATGCCAGGAATTTGGAGCCTGCTGAGTAGTGGGCCTAGAGCAGTGGTGGGGAGGTGTGTGATGAAACATCATGGTGGGGCCATGTGGATCGGCTATCGGCTTACAAATGGCTTGTGATTGATATGGCGCAGCCCCCATTCCCTTGTATGTAAAGGCATCTTGTTATATGGAGAGGTTTCAGGGCAATGTTCATAATCAGGTTGCTATGGTTATTGGGACAAGCTATGTGGGATAGAAGCCTGGTTGGTACATTCTCCTGCAGACGCTAACCCACCCCACGTGACAGAACACCCTCCAGCACTGTATCCCAGATGAACTTCTTATATTGTGTGAAGCAAGTACCAAATTCCCAGTGTAGCAGCAAGAAACACCACGAAAATTGGAGGATGATCAAATGTCTTCACTGTCCCCACCGGGAGACACTTAGCCTCCAGTGGACACAGTTTACCTACAAAGAGAAAATTGAGCACTGCTTCCTCATGTTCATTGAAATATAAGAAATCATGTCTTCCAGGTCACATAGATGCAGACCCAGCTTTTATGGTCTCACGACAAAGGAAGCCAAAGCTCATGACAACAACATATATTTCAAGTGCCCAACCTCAGAAGCCGTATTCCAAGAAGTCTTAGGCCAGCAGAGCTCTTTGTTTGTGGAGTGTTTACCCTGTCCTTTACTTTTGGAAACGCCTCTACCACCTCCAAGGTTGTGAACTCCCGAGCATATTCCATTAAATATATGTATTCATAGATTTTCACACTTTTCTACTATAATTGTGTCTTACTTGGGTGAAGGTAATGTCAAGGCATTGTTCTGGATGTGAGTGGGAAGATTTTTGTGTAGCACATATTTACACACACACTGGATTCATTTTTCAATTTTTATTTTGAAATACTGAATCCCTGACACTAACCCATACCCTACTAGACTCTGAATTATGATCCTAATATGATGGTGAAAAATAACCCAAAAAGAATAGAATACAAGCAGTTCAGAGGAGGCATGGTGTATAGTTGGAATTGCCTTTTGCATTATATTTTGTAGGAGTTATAAATCTAGTCAATTTTTTGTTGAAATAGTTCTACATGTGTTTTTAAAATTAACAAATATATGAATCCCTGTCTCCCTTTCTCTGTAGCCTATTCAGCACATGTATTTTTATATGCACATATAGTATCCTACCTGATATCACTCGTATACACTTGTGAGGTGGCTGAATTTGCAGATGCAAATTGAGAGAAGAGATCACTCCTCCTAAACGCTGTTGGAACTGAAAATTCAACCTATGGGTGAGCTTCCTAGTTGAATAACATTATTCATAATTTCATGTTCAGTAAAATTAATATTTTTCAGTCTGTTGATTATATATATTTCATGATAAATTTCTATTGGCATATATATCACTACTTTTTTTATTGGTTGCTCAAAACATTACAAAGCTCTTGACATATCATATTTCATACATTAGATTCAAGTGGGTTATGAACTCCCATTTTTACTCCAAATACAGATTGCAGAATCACATGAGTTAAACATCCATATTTTTACATAATGCCCTATTAGTTAATGTTGTATTCTGCTACCTTTCCTATACTCTACTATCCCCCCTCCCTTCTCTTCCCATCTTTTCTCTCTACCATACCTACTCTAATTCATTTCTCTCGTTGTTTATTTTCCCACAACCTCTTATATGTAATTTTGTGTAACAATAAGGGTCTCTCTCCATTACCATGCAATTTCCCTCTTCTCTCCCTTTCCCTCCCACCTCATGTTTCTGCTTAATGTTAATCTTTTCTTCATGCTCTTCCTCCCTGCTCTGTTCTTAGTTGCTCTCATTATATCAAAGAAGATATTTGGTATTTGTTTTTTAGGGATTGGCTAGCTTCACTAAGCATAATCTTCTCTATTGCCATGCATTTCACTGCAAATTCCATGATTTTGTCATATTTTAGTGCTGCGTAATCCTCCATAGTATACAAAGGTCACATTTTTTTTTATCCATTCATCTATTGAAGGGCATCTGGGTTGGTTCCACAGTGTAGCAATTGTGAATTGTGCTGCTATGAAAATCGATGTGGCAGTATCACTGTAGTACGCTCTTTTAAGGTCTTCAGGGAATAGTCCAAGAAGGGCAATAGCTGGGTCAAATGGTGCTTCCATTCCAAGCTTTCACAGGAGACTCCATACTCCTTTCCAAATTGGCTGCACCAGTTTCAGTCCCACGAGCAATGTACAAGAGTACCCTTTTCCTCACATCCTCGCCAGCACTTGTTGTTTGACTTCATTATGGCTGCCAATCTCACTGGATTGAGATGGTATTTTAGGGTGGTTTTTATTTGCGTTTCTCTTACTGCTAGAAATGGAGAGCATTTTTTCATGTACTTGTTAATTGATTCTATGTCCTCCTCTGAGAAGTTTCTGTTCAGGTCCTTGGCCCATTGGGTTATTGGTTTTATTATTGTCTAATTTTCTGAGTTCTTTGTATACTTTGTATACTCTAGATATTAGGGCTCCATGTGAAGGGTGAGGACTAAAAATTTGTTCCCATGATGTAGGCTCCATATTTACCTCTCTTATTGTTTCTCTTTCTGAGAAAAAAAAAATTCAGTTTAAGTAAGTCCCATTTCTTGATTCTTGTTATTAACTCTTGTTCTATGGGTGTCCTATTAAGGAATTTGGAGCCTGACCACACAATATGTAGATCTGAGCCAACTTTTTCTTCTATCAGACGCAGAGACTCTGATTTGAATCTAGCTCCTTGATCCACTTTGAGTTAACTTTTGTGCAGGGCGAGAGGAGGGGATTCAGTTTCATTTTGTTGCATATGGATTTACAGTTTACCCAACACCATTTGATGAAGATGCCATCCTTCCTCCATTGCAGGCCATTAGCTCTTTTATCAAATATAAGATAGTTGTAGCTTTTTGGATTAGTCGCTGTGTCCTCCATTCTGTACCATTGGTCCACCCGCCTGTTTTGGTACCAGTACCATGCTGTTTTTATTATAATTGCTCTGTAACATAGTTTGAAATCTGGTATTGCTATACTGCCTGATTCACACTTCCTGCTTAGAATTGCTTTTGCTATTCTGGGTCTTTTATTTTTCCATTTGAATTTCATAATTGCTTTATCTATTTCTACAAAAAATTCCTTTGGGATTTTGATTGGCATTGCATTAAACCTGTAGAGAACTTTTGGTAATATAGCCATATTGATGATGTTAGTTCTTCCTATCCATGAACGGGGTATATTTTTCCATCTTCTAAGATCTTATTCTATTTCTCTTTTTAGGGTTCTGTAGTTTGCATTATATAAATCTTTCACCTCTTTTGTTAGGTTGATTCCCAAGTATTTAATTATTTTGAGGAAATTGGGAATGCAGTGTTTTGACTCATTTTTTTTTCAGAAGTTTTGTCGCTAATATACAGAAATGCCTTCGATTTATGCATGTTGATTTTCTATCCTGCCACATTGCTGCATTCATTTATTAGTTCTAGTAGTTTTTTCTGTAGACCCTTTTGGGTCTTCTATGTATAGAATCATGTCATCTGCAAATAGTGATAAGTTAAGTTCTTCTTTTCCTATTTTTATGCCTTTAATGTCTTTCATCTCTCTAATTGCTCTGGCCAGTTTTTCGAGAACTATATTGAATAGAAGTGGTGATAGAGGACATCCCTGTCTTGTTCCAGATTTTAAAGGGAATGCCTTCAATTTTTCTCCATTCAGAATGATGCTAACCTGAGGCTTAACATAGATAGCTTTTACAATGTCGAGGTAAGTTCCTGTTATCCCTAGTTTTTAAAATGTTTTGAACATAAAGGAATGCTCTACTTTGTTGAATGTTTTTTCTGCGTCTATTGAGATGATCATATGGTTCTTATCTTTAAGTCCAATGATGTTGTGAATAACATTTATTAATTTCCATATATTGAACCAGCCTTGCATCCCAGGGATGAATCCTAGTTGATCATGGTGCACAATTTTTTTGATGTGCCTTTGTATCCAATTCGCCAGAATTTTATTGAGGATTTTTGCATCTAGGTTCATCAGAGATATTTGTCTGTAGTTTTCATTCTTTGAGGTGTCTTTGTCTGGTTTCAGAATCAGGGTGATGTTGTCCTCATAGAACGAATTTGGCAGAGCTCCCAGTTTTTCTATTTCCTGAATAACTTGAAAAGTAATGGTATTAATTCTTCTTTAAAGGTTTTGTAAAACTCTGCTGTATACCCATCCGGTCCTGGGCTTTTCTTGGTTGGTAGTCTTTTGATTGCTTCTTCTACTTCATCCATTGATATTGGTCTGTTTAAATTGTGTGTTCCCTTATGACTCAGTGTGGGCAAATCATATGACTTAAGAAATTTATCAATGTCTTCACTATTTTTTATTTTATTGGAATACAGGTTTCCAAATAATTTCTAATTTTCTTCTGTATTTATGTTGCATCTGTTGTGATATTGCCTTTTTCATCCCGTATGTTAGTAATTTGAGTTCTCTCTCTTCTTCTCTTCATTAGCATGGCTAAGGGTCTGTCGATCTTATTTATCTTTTTGAAGAACCAACTTTTAGTTTTGTTAATTTTTTCAATAGTTTCTTTTGTTTCAATTTCGCTCTGATTTTAATTATTTCTTGCCTTCTGCTACATTTGCTGTTGTTTTGCTCTTCCTTTTCTAGGGCTTTGAGATAAAGTGTGAGCTCATTTATTTGTTGTTTTTTTTTTTTCTTTCTTTTTTTGAGGAATGGCCTCCAGGAGATGAATTTACCTCTTAAAACTTCTTTCATTTTGTCCCATAGAATCTGATATATTGTGTCTGTATTTTCATTTATCTCTAAGAATTTTTTGATTTCCTCCTTTATGTCTTCTGTAACCCATTGATCATTCAGTAACATATTGTTCATTTTGCATGTAATGTATGATTTTTTCTTTTTTCTTTTATCATTGGTTTCCAGTTTCATTCCATTATGATCACAAAAAATTCATGGTATTATCTCCTCCCCTTTATATTTACTGAGGGTTGCCCTATGGCAAAACATATGGTCTATTTTTGAGAAGGATCCCTGTGCTGCTGAGAAAAAAGTATATCCACTTGATGATGGTTGATATATTCTATATATGTCACTTAAGTCTAGGGTATTGATTGTGATATTGAGTTCTATAGTTTCTTTATTCAACTTTTGTTTGGAGGATCTGTCCAATGGTGAGAGACGAGAGTTGAAGTCACCCATAATTATTGTACTGTGGTCTATTTGATTCTTGAACTTGAGGAGAATTTGTTTAATGAACGTCGCAGCACCATTATTTGCTGCGTGAATATTGATAATTGTTATGTCTTGTCAGTGAATGGTTTCTTTTAACAGTATATAATGTCCTTCCTTATCCCTTTTGATTAAATTAGTCTTGAGGTCGATTTTATTCTATAGGAGGATGGCCACCCCTGCTTGGTTACGAGGACTGTGTGCATGGTATAAATTTTCCCAATCTTTCACCTTCAGCTTGTGTATGTCTTTTCCATTCAGATGTGTCCCCTGGAGGCAACTTATTGTTGGATTTGTTTTTTTTAATTCAAGTTACAAGCCTATGTCACTTTATTGGAGAGTTTAAGCCATTAACGTTTAGAGTTACTATTAATATATGGTTTGTACTGCCACCCATATTTACTTATATCTTTTTTTTAAATTAGTTTGTTTCTCCATGATTAGCTTTTCCCGCCCTCTGTCATTACTGAGGCACTTCCCACTGATGGTTTACATTGTTGATTTTCATTTCTTCCTCGTGTAGTGTTTTGCTCAAGATGCTTTCCAATGCTGGTTTTCTGGCTGCATATTCTTTTAGCTTTTGTTTATCATGAAATATTTTTATATTGTTGTCTTACATTAAGCTTAATTTTGCTGGATACATAATTCTTGGTTGGCATCCATTGTCTTTCAGTGTTTGAAGTACGTTGTTCCAGGATCTTCTCACTTCCAGCATCTGTGATAAAAAAAAAAAAAAAAAACCATTGTTAACCTTTTTGTTTTACCCCTGATTGTAATCTGCCTCCTTTCTCTGGTAGGTTTTAATATTTTCTCTTTGTTTTGTATATTGGATATCTTCATAACAATGTGTCTTGGCATTGGTCTACTGAGATTTTGTGTGCTCAGTGTCCTGTAAGCATCTACAATTTGTTTATCTGTTTCCATTTTTATTTTTGGAAAGTTTTCTCTAATTATTTCATTCAGCAGGTTACTCATTCCCTTGGTTTGAATCTCTGTACCTTCCTCTTTCGGGATGACTCATAAGTTTGTTTTTTTAATGTTATCCCATATCTCTTGGATGTTTTCTCATAATTTTTTACAGCATTTCTTTCTTGGATAGAGTTTTTTCAAGATGATATATTTTGTCTTCATTATCTGACATTCTGTCTTCTACTTGCTCCACTCTGTTAGTGATACTCTCAATTGAGTTTTTAATTTGGTTTATCATTTCCTTCATTTCTAGAATTATTGTTTGATTTTTCTAATAATCTCTATCTCCTGATAAAGATGCTTAATTTCTTATTTTATCTGTTTATGTAATTCATTTTCAATGCGTTCTTTCACTGTTTGTTTTTGTTGTCTCGTATCCTCTTTAATGTTCCATTACATCTGTCTAAGGTATTCCTTGAGTTCTTTATATGACCATTTTTCTGATGACTCCAGATGCTCTTGAATATTTAGGCTGTCCTTCATTGTTTGTACTTTTTTTCTTCCTTGCTTTTTTATGCTGCTCATGTTACTTCTTGTTCTGTTTGACTACTGAGTTACTGCTTACTCTTATAAATTTATTTGATGCTTGGAAGGAAAGATATTAGAAGGGAAGGGAAGAAGTCACTAAAGAGAATGAGAGTATCCAGGTAGAATTCAAGGAAGGGGTATAATAAAATTGAAAAGAAATGAAAAGACAAAAGAAAAAAATAGAAAATAAAGAAAGAAAATTTTAAGTAATAATGATAATTAAAAAATGAAAATTAAAATTTAAAATAATAATAATAATAATGAAATAAAAAATTAAAAAAATAAAAAACATTAAAAAAGTTAAAGAACAACAACAAAAATGAAAATGAAAGAAAAAGAAAAACATACAAATAATATAATAATAATAATACATGCAGTACTAGAGTTCAATTAACTTCTCTTCCAGTAGGTGGAGCTGTGTGCACTGGGCCAAGCTTCTCCTCTAAATAAGTGGGAACAAATCACTGTGCAGCAGCTCTTCCTCCCAGACTCGGCGGGTCTCCAATCCTGAGTGCCTAGGGCCTTCTCTTGTGCTTCCTCAAGCCAGGCCCCGCTCACCTTTGACGCTCACCACAATACTGGTTACACACCAGGCCTCTGCTCCTGGTAGCCCTGTTTTAATGAACGCCTGGCCACACTCTCCCTGTTTGCCTCCCTCAGACCCTAAGTTTGTAGAGCTTTGTCCTGAGAACCGCCAGCGAATTTTCCTGTCTTCCGGGAGCCATGCCCCTGGTAGGTGGTGTAAGAGACCTCAATTGTCAGCACTGGTGGGAGTGGTAGCCGGGAATTCCACGCCGCAAGTCCCGAGCCAATCCTGTTTCCCTAGGTCTGGCTATCGTGCTCCTGGGAGAGCTGGGAGGGGCCCTTGAGGTTTCCCCGTGGTGTTGAGAGAGATGGCAATGGGATTACACACTTGTCGCGTTGGTTTCAATGAAGTTATCTCCTCCGCCTGTAATGTCAGTTCTATGCCATGGTGGTATCCCATTAAAATGGTGACCGTTTGTTCCCTTTGCTGGGTGACCAATGCAATGGGTGGGTCCTGACTATCTCTCCCAAGCCCCATTTCAATCCTGTGGCCACTGCCTATGAAGGCTCAGTTGTCTTTTAACTCTGTCAATTCAGAAAGCCCAACCAGTTATTTCAGCGGGAATGTTAGTGCTGAGTCACAAAAACCAGACGAATCTAAGCTTGAATGCAGCCAATCCGGGCTCTGTGTGTGTTCTGAGGGGCCCAGACTGTTCGCCCCAGATTCACAACAGGTCAACATTGCCTAGTGATTCTGAGCAAACAGCATTTAGACAGTTTATGACTTCCTATGCCCGTGCAGCTGAAGAGATCAGAGACTTGATTTCTCCATGCCTGCCTTCATAATGGATCTCCTGTATTGCTACTTTTTAATATCTGTGCATGTGCGTGTTTGTATATATATAGAAATATATATATATATATATATATATATATATATATATATATATATATATATATACACACACACACTCTTCAGATTTTTCAAAATATGAAATATATGTGTCTTATTATACACTCCCTAAATTCATTCATATTCATATCTGTGGATTTATAATCAACTTTCCACAAGATTATTCTCATAATAATCATCCACCTGCAATACATATTGTTTCCTAGTACTGAAAACTAAATTCAGTGAATGGTGCATACAAACCCTATTATTTCTACATTTACTTAGCCAGTTTAAAATCAATGCAAGTAGATTCCTAGGGGACATGATGTGTATTTTGACTTTCATTTTTATTCAACACTTGTACGTTACTATGTCTTCAGTTTATCCACATCATAGGATATATATTTCAGTCACAAATTAGAAAATTTATAGGCATTTGTTTCACGATCAATCACTTCCTGATTCAGAACACATGCATTCCTCCATGTTTCTTGACTGGTCTTTTCATGAGACTTCTTTCCAAACACATTACTTTCGTTTAACATCATCACTTATAAAGCAAAACTCAAACACCATTCATCATAAATCATAATCCTAATATTACCATTAGATATATAACTGGTTGGAATGAATGATTGTATATCAATATAAGATTTCTTATATATTTTCACAGGTCATTTCAATCCATTATTTAAAGTGGAATCAGTTATGTTATTTATTCATAGTATGGTCTATTCATGCATTATCTCTATATTCATAGACAGAGGTTACACCTCTTTGTGCCCCTAATACTAATGTATGCGTCTTCAAATTATTGCTCCCAGGAATGGTGAAAGAAATACTCATGTCACCTGATCTACATATACATTTTATCACAGTAATATTCTGAACAACAAACAAATAAAATATCACATTTATGATTGTACCAAAGCCTAAAAGGAAAGTGAATGTTGATAACTAATAGCATCCATGTCCAGGTTGCCTAATGCTCTCAAATGTCATTCCCATTCATGACGACATATTTGTTTTTTCCTATGATTATATATTCAAACTCAAGCCTGTTGAAAATGTCTAATCCTATCCCTCACTTTTTACTTTGCCTGAATTAGTAATGTCTCTATTGACACCTGCTTTCCTACATATTTTCCCCAGTTCATCATTTTGGCTTAGTCTTCACATGTGCTGACATTTACATTCACTCTCTAAACAAAACCCTATTGCTAAAGAAGCTTTTTTTTCCAAATCATATACTCACTCTTCTTCCTAAACCTACTGACTATCTTCCTAATCCTACCAACTATCCCTTTTTGACTGGATGTTCTCTTCTACATTCAATCATCCAAGGTACAAGGTCCTATGCCATTGTATTTCGATTTAACTGAGACAATTGTACAGAACATTATTCAAAACTAAGTATCCAAACCAAGGGCCCAATGCCCTTCTGGGCTTCAAATCTTTCTTAGATTCCCGTTTTTATACATATATTTCACCTATATATTCTTATAAATATCACAGGTTCCCAATCCCATTATTCATCCTGCAGAATGATTCCTAACCCAAATCGAAAATATTATTAACCCTAACCATACACTAACTTTGCAGGAGAGCAGGAACAGTGTGGGTATTAAACTACAGGAATCTAGGGGATCTTCACCTGCTGAGAAACTCAAATGTTCATTCAGAAATAATCCCTGGTGAAGATGAAGGCAGCTATGAAGTACCTCAGAAAGCAAAAGTCAACTTCCATGGCAATCATCCTGGTCAGGATGAAGGGTTGTGTCTGAATCATTCTCTCTCTTCTTAATGTATAGAACATGGACCAAACCAGTCCTGTGTGGAAGCTGTTCCCGGGTGCTTATGGTTGATATAACATTCTAACTAGAGAAAGTGCCACATGAAAATCGGGGCAGCCTCCACCTCATGGTACTTTTGGAAGCAACAAAGTGGTTGCCAAGGCAGTGACATCATTCAGATCCTGAAGAAAGTGATCTCACCTCACTTCCTTGGTGAGGGAACTCTCTGAACTTGGGATCCAGGAAGCCAGGCACCCAGAGACAGTCCCTGTTCCAGTCCCAGTGGTCTCACATGTTTGGAATTACCAAGGACAGAGTCAGTCTTTCTTGGTACCTACAGATGTGAGGATGTCCAAATGCCAGGAAACCTCTGAAGAGGGGCTTTCCCTGAGAAAGCAGGTAGTGGATCATTTTCTGAGAATAGGTAGGAAAGGCGGTTTGTTTGGTATGGTGTGGAATATTTCTATTAAGTCCTTTGACAAGGTGAGTGTTTCTATGTGTGTGTATCCCACTGAGTCCATTGTTGTAGACATTAGAAAAGACAATGCATCAATGGATGTGTCCTGTCTAGTAGAAAGCTTCCCAGCATTCATCCTGCCCAATTCATGAGTGGACTCTGGCTTGCCTTATGGATGGGCAACACCTACAAGCTTCCAAATTTCCTGTTTTCTCTCTCAATTCAGCCCACTCTCCAGAATAGTATCATGGTTTTGTGTCCAAGATTTGTACCACCTCCAAGATCTGTGACATGGCTATGTACTGGATAGCTGAAGGAAATGGCTAGCATCTCAGAAATCTCAGATATCTGTTGACCAGGAAAGTCTCAGTGGAGAAACCCTGCTTTGGTCCTTTTGCTTAACTATTGTTCTGTTGAATGTCAGGAAGTTTTTTGCCTCAAGCCACCACTTTGTGAACCCTGAAGAAAACAGTTTTCAAATGGAAATGAATGGGCATCACCTGTGGCTCTTTGCTTAATTGCTTAGGATTGGGATATGTCTGAATCAGCCTGTTGGCCCTGTGTGACGCTGTGGCTTAGATTCTCATCACCTGATGGATCTAAAGATAGATCCCATGCGTGCATCCAAAACCAAAATGGCAAAAAGATCAGATATTGTTGATGAACTCTCTTGCCTTCCTCTGGTAGGTTCCAGATATCCATCAAGTGAGAATAGGGATTCTTTGGGTCAAATGAGTTCTTCAAAGCCCTGCAGAGGCTAGGCCATAGGTGCTTGATTATCATGACTCCAATTCACTTAAAGAATCTAAACCCCAAAGCTAGAAGGCCTCAAGTTGGAGAAGCCAAGCAATATTAAAGGTAGGCCTATTTGATCACTCCTGGTTCACAGGAAGAGAGTCCAGGCCACCCTTACTTTAGGCAAATGCGGTGCAAGGAGCTTATTTTGGACACTGTCATGGGCTGCATCCCTTATGGAAACCTCCAGCCAGAGGATATAATGAGTGTCTATATGGAAGAAGATGAGGGCCATGTGAGAGTGTTTTGGTTTTAATTGTGGACATTTGTCTGGCGGTTGGAAGAGATCACTGGGTCCACCTAGGCTTGCACTCTGGTGTGATTCCCCTTAGAGACTGAGTTCTTTTACTGATCTCAGAGAATTATTGCCAGGAATTGTGTTGGAATTTTAGATGGCCATGCATGAGAGTTGCCCTTGGAAAGTGACATCTAGGCCCTAGTTGACTTTCCACAGAGCACAGGGAATCTCAGCCAGGATAACACATGATATTATTCTTAAAGACTTGGCAGCCATATTTGAGAGTCAAAACACACATGGACCATACTTTGTAGACCTCAATGGGCCTGGCTTAATCTGACTTTTGGCCACTTTTGGAAGCCTTGCCTGTAAGAATTCTCCAGAGTTTTCATTTAATGGTTTCTGAGTGAATTGAAATCCACAGTGGCTCCAACTTCATCCTTGAAAATTGGCTATATCAATATCATGAAATTTTTGAAATTCCCATGACCGGGTAGCACTGGAGAACATTTGGATGTCCTCTTGCTGATCATGAGTATACAGGACAGTGCCTTGATTGACTGGGTTTTATGAAAATGGTGTAGAACAGAGATTCCAGTAAGTTGGATCTTGCTGAGTAGTTGTTCTAGAGCAGTGGTTGGCAGGTGTGTGATAAAACATCTGTGGTGGGGGCATGTGGATCTGCCATTGGCTTCCAAATGGATTGTGACTGACATTTTGCAGTCAGTAGAACCTTATATGTAAAAGCATATTGTTATATGGAGAGGTTTCAGGGCAATGTTCAGAATCAGGATGCTATGGTCAATAGGGCAAGTTATGTGTGATAGAAGCCTGGTTGGTGCATTCTCCTGCAGAACTCGACACACCACACTTGACAGAACTCACTTCAGCACTGTGTCCCAGGTGAACCCTTGTATTTAATGAAGCAAATACCAAACTCCCAGTGCAGCAGCAAGAAACACCACGAAAGTGGAGGATGACCAAATGAATTTACAGTCCACACGGGGAGACACCTAGAATCCAGTGGCCACAGTATACCTACAAATAGAAAATTCAGCACTGCTGCCTCATGTTTATTGGAAAATAAGAAACCATGTCATCCAGGTCACATAGATGCAGAACCAGATTTGATGGTCTCACTACATATGAAGCTAATGCTTCTGACAACAGCATATATTTCATTGCCCAACCTCACAGGCAGTTTCTTCAGATGTTAGGCTGGCAGAAATTCATGTTTTTGGAGTGATTACCCTGTCCCTTACTTTTGGAAACTCCTCTACCAACTCCAAATTTGTGAACTTCTGAGCATTTTCCATTCCACATATGTATTCACAGATTTTCTAAATGTTCTCCTCTAATTGTGTCTTATGTACGGCAAAGGTAATGTCAAGGCATTATTCTGAATGAGAGTGGGAAGATTTTTGTGTAGCACATATTTGCATACACATTGGATACATTTTCCAATTTTCCATTCGAAATACTGAATCCCTGACACTAACACATGCCCTACTAGACTTTGACTTCTTATCCTAATTTGATGGAGAATAATAACCCAAACAGAATACAAATACAAGAGGTTCACAGGAGGCATGGTGTATAATTGGACTTGCCTTTCGTATGATAAATTGTAGGTGTTATAAATCTAGCGAATTTTAATTGAAATAGTTCTCCATGTGTTTTCAAAGTTAACAAATATGTGAATAACTGTCTCCCTTTCTCTGTAGCCTATTCATCACATGTATTTTTATAAGCACATACAGAATTCTACCTGGTATCAGTCGTACATTTGGTGAGGTGGCTGGCTTGGCAGATACAAATTGTGAGAAGAGATCACTCCTACTTAACGCTGTTGGAACTGAAAATTCAACATATGGGTGAGCTTTTTAGTTAAACAACATGAATCCATGTACATTTAAATGAATATTTTTGGATCTGTGGATGATATATATTTCATGGTGAATTTCAATTCACATACATAATGCTACTTTTTAATGTCTGTGTGTGTGTGTGTCTGTGTGTATATATATATATATATATATATATATATATATATATATATATATAATATATATATATATATATATATATATATATATATATATATATTCACTCTCCAGATTTTTCAAAATATTTAGTATATTTTTCTTTTTATACCCTCCCTAAATTCATTCATATTCATGTATGTGGATTTATAATCAACTTTTCACAAGATTATTCTCAGAAATATTCCTCCACCTGAAATACATATTTTTTTCCTTCTACTGAAAACTAACTTTGGGGGATCACATGATGGCGGCGAATGGAGTGCATTACCCCCATGTACCACGTCACTGTGCGGGAAAATGACGAGTTAGAACGGCTAAAACCTATCTTGTTAGGAATTTCCAGCAAATTTGGGGTGCTGCAAAACCTAGTGGACATATATCCATCTCACGAGGATCAGCTACGGGGGCTCAAACGCGAGTGATTTTTCCGCACGGAGGGTCATGCTGCTTATTCAGCAAATTGCCCTGCAGCTAGAGTGTGTGGCGCGCACTGGGAAAAGACGAAATAGCATCGCAAATATACAGTGGTGCGGATTCTATGGGCTCCTGCCCGCTATGCAATTACTGTGCTCAGTGCTGAATTCTGGGATTGAGACGGGGATGGATGTGGTCCAATTCCGTTCTCCATACCGGTCAGACCACAGAGGAAGCCAGCGTCCACCATCTTGAAGAGCTGACGTCACCATCCCTGTTTTCGACTGATCGCAGCTCATTCAGCTATAGAACAGGTAATTTCAGGATTCCATTCACCTTTGCTTCGCAGACAAATTACTCAGGCTCAGTGCTAAAGAACCCGCAGAAACTGCGTCTTGGAGCCTGCTCCTATTAGAACATACACTGAGCCCAGAGCGGCCAAATTTGGCCTCCCTGAACTGATCTGGCCCAGGGCTCAAGAACCCGTGGAAACTGCTTCCCGGTCCGGGTCTTGCTGAATAATGTGGAGGTAAATATCAACCGAGCCTTCATAGGCAGTGGCAACAGGATTGAGACGAGGCTTGTGAGGGCAAGTCAGGACTCACCCATTGCTTTGGTCACCCAGCAAAGGGAACGAAATGCTGTCTTTTGCATGGGATACCAACATGGCAGAGATCTGATGTCATCAGAAAGCAGCGGAGGAGATAACTTCATTAATACCAGCGGTGACAGAAACAGTTGGTCTCCTGGTAAAGAAAGTGAGTCAGAAACACTCGAGTCTCTCTCACTTTGTCATCAAGCCAGAGGGGCAGAGCAGAGCCGCTGCCCATGCCTGGAACAGGCCCAGCGACAAACCTGCATGATACTCACTTCACTCCAATTGGAATAGAGGCAGAGGAGAGCCACCACAGGTGCCCAGAACAGGCCTAGCGACCAGCAGGCATGGTAGTCACGTCACCTCAATTGGAGTAATTGCAGAGCAGAGCCTTCTCCAGCACCTAGTGCAATCCAAGTGGCCCACCGGCATGGTAGTCACATAACCCCAATAGGAGTAGGCGCAGAGCAGAGTCTTTGCCCATGGTGCCCGGAACAGGCCCAGCAACCTGCCGGCTTCGTAGTCACGACACCCCAATTGGAGTAGCAGCAGAGCAGAGCCACCACCCGCGCCCTCAAGGTAGACAAATCTGCACCCGACCAGCAGAAGAGGCCCAGCGGCCTGCCAGCGCGGCAGACACTTCACCCCATTTGGAGTAGGGGCAGAGCAGATCCATCGCCCATGCCCGTAAGGTAGGCAGACCTGCGACCGACGGCAGAACAGGCCCACCCACCCGCCGGCATGGTAGTCACGTCACCCCAATTGGAGTAGGGGCAGAGCAGAGCCGCCGCCCGCGCCTCTAAGGTAGGCAGACCTGAGACCGACTGGAAGAACACCCCAGGGGTCCATGGGTGTGGTACACACGTCACACCAATTAGAGGAGGGGCTTAGCAGAGCCGCTTCCCACGCCTGCAGGGTAGGCAGACCTGCGACCGATCAGGAGAACAGGCCCAGCGGCCCATCAGCATGGTAGATAGATCACCCCAATTGGAAGAGCACAACAGCCACACCCCGCACCTGCAAGGAAGACTTTTCAAATATACAAGAGCAATATAAATATATAGGGGGAAAATTTCAAAATCACAACAGTTTCACCAAGCAGAAAGAAACGCGAGCCGTATGAAAAGACAAAGAAAAAAGGACCACAAGCAATGCAGGTCAACACAACTTTAGAAGAGGTAATAGCTGCAGCAGATGGAATGTCAGATAAAAAACTCAGGATATACATGCTTCAGATAATCTCGAGTCTCAAGGAAGACATTAGACAGCAAAATCAGACAATGAAAGATCACTTCGACAATGAATTACACAAACAAATCCAAGAAGCAAAAGATCAATTATACAGGGAGATAGAAGTTGTAAAAAATGACAAACAGAAATCCTAGAAATGCAGGAAGCAATAAAACAACTTAAAAACTCAATTGAGAACACTACCATCAGAGTAGAACACTTAGAAGATAGAACATCAGACAATGAAGACAAAGTATTTCAACTTGAAAAGAACATAGACAGCTCAGCAAGACTGTTAAGAAACCATGAACAGAACATCCGTGAAATATGGGATAACATAAAGAGACCAAACTTAAAAGTCATTGGGATACAGGAAGGTATAGAGGTCCAAACCAAAAGAAGGAGCAATGTATTTAATGAAATAATACGAGAAAACTTCCCAGACTTGAAGAATGAGACAGACTCCCAAGTCCTAGAAGCCAACAGGACGCCGAATGTGCAAAATCATAAGAGATCCACACCTAGACGCATTATAATGAAGATACCCAACGTACAGAATAAAGAGAGAATTTTAAAAGCTACAATTGAAAGGAAGCAGATTACATTTAGGGGTAAAGCAATCAGGATAACAGCTGATATTTCAACACAGACTCTGAAAGCTAGAAGATCCTTGAAATATATGTTTTTGTCAGGAGCTTTAGCTTCATTTCTAGTGAAAGCATCAAAGCTGTGTCTGCATCTATGTAACCTGGAGAACATGGTTTCTTATTTTCCAAAAGACATGAGGCGGCAGTGCTGAATTCACTCTTTGTAGGTAAACTGTGGCCACTGAAGGCTAAGTGTCTCCCCGTGTGGACTGTGAAGCCATTTGTTCATCCTCCACTTTTCATGGTGTTTCTTGCCGCTGCACTGGGAGTTTGGTATTTGTTTCACTAAATAAAATGAGTTCAACTGAGACCCAGTGCTGGAGGGAGTTCTGTCATGTATGGTGGGTCAGGGTCTGCAGGAGAATTCACCAACCAGGATTCTATCCCACATAGATTGCCCCCTTGATCATAGCAACCTGATTCTGAACATTGCCCTGAAAATCTCCATATAAAAAGATGCCTTCACATGGAGAGGTTTCAGACATATAAGGTTCTGCTGGATGCATCATGTCAGTCTCAAGCCCTTTGGAAGTAATGGCAGATCCACATGGCCCCACAAGAGATGTTTTATCACACACCTGCACACCACCTGCACACACACCACTATTCAGTAGGCTACAAGTTACTGGCATTTCTGTTCTACACCATTTTCATGAAACCCAGACAATCAAGGCACTATCTGGTACACTCATGATGAGCAAAAGGACATCAAATGTTCTCCAGTGCCACCTGGTCATTGGAATGGCAAAAAATTCATGGTATTTATGTAGCCACTTTTCAAGGATGAAGTTGGAAGCACTGTGGGTTTCAATTCATTCAGGAACCATTAAATGGTGAGGAAGCTCATTTCAATAAAAGATCTGGAGAACTCTCACAGGCAATTTTTCCCAAGGAGTGAGATAGATCTCAGTTTAGAAGGGCGAATCTCATTAGTGGCCTATTCCACTGCCACACAAATGACCGCAATTGAAACCAAAACACTACCACATGACCCTCATCTTCTGCCATAGAGACACTCATCATAACCTCTTGCTGCAGGTTTTCATGAGGGATGCAGCCCAAGACAGTGTCCAAAATAAGCTCACTTACCCCTCAATTGCCTAAAGTCAGGGTGGCCTGGACACCCTTCCTGTGAACCAGGAGTGATCAAATAGGCCTGCCCTTAATACTGCTCTGCTTCTCCATTTTGACTGTACTGATTGTTGAGTATAAATTCTTTGTGTGAATTGGAGTCATGAGAAAATCCAAGCACCTATGCATTAGCCTCTTCAGGGCTTTGAAAAACTCATTTGACCCAAATGATATCTATTCTCACTTGATAGAGGTCAGGACTTACAGAGGAAGGCAAGAGACTTCATCCACATTGACTGCTCTTATGGCCATTTTGGTTTTGGATTCACAGATGGGATCTTTCTGTAGATCTGTCAGGTGCTGAGAATCTAAGCCCCAGCCTCACATAGGGCCAAGGGGCTGATTCAGACACATCCCTTTTGAAGCAATTAAGCAAACAGCCACAGGTGATGCCCATTCATTTTCATTTGAAAACTGTTTTCTTCAGGCTTTACAAAGGGGTTGCCTGAGGCAAAGAAATTCCTGACATTCAGGGCAACAGAACAAAAGGTTAGCAAAAGGCAGAAAGCAGGGTTTCTCCACTGAGGCTTTACTGGTCGCACTGATATCTGAGTTTTCTGAGATGCTCCCATTGCCTTCAGCTATCCAGTACATGGCCATGTAACAAAGCTTGGAGGCGGTACATATCTTGGACACCAAACCATGAGACTATTCCGGAGAGTGGCCAGAATTCAGGAAGAAAACTGGAGCTTAGGAAGATAGTAGGTGTTGTCCATTCATAAGGCAAGCTGCAGTCCATTCATCAATTGCGCAGGATGAATGCTGGATAGCTTTCTACTAGACAGGGCACTTCCATTGATGCATTCTCTTTTCAAATGTCAACAACCACGGACACAGTGGGATACACTTTTAGGAACCCTCGCCATGTCAAACGACTTTCTAGAAACAATCCACTCAAAAACAAACAATCCACCATCCCTACCTATTCTCAGAACATGAGACAAAACCACAAACTCACACCCACACCCACAAAGCACCTCCTTCCCAGAAGTAGGTCTTTGATTATCCGGAGTTTCCTCTGACTGGTGGGCCATACCATGTTCCCCCGAAATGGCCTGTACTTTCTCAGATTTGGTGTCTTTGCCAGAACAACTACCTGCTTTCTCAGGAAACACCTGTCTTCATAGCTTTCCTGGCATTTGGCCATCCTCACATCAGTTGGTACCAATAAAGACTGACTCTGTCCTTGGTAAATCCAATCAAGTGTGCCAACTGGGACTGGCACTGGCTCTGGGGGCCTAGCTTCCTGGTTCCCAAGTTAAGAGAGTTCCACTACAAAGGAAGTGAGGTGAGGTCACTTTTTTCAGGAACTGAATGAGGTCACTGCCTTGGCAACTACTTTGCCCTAACAGTTGCTTCCAAGGGTCCCATGAGATGGATGCTGCCCCAATTCCTGTGACATTTTTACAAGTTAGAATGGTATATCAACCATAGTCACCCAGGAAAAGCTCTCCACACAGGCTTGGTTTGGTCCATCTTCTCTACATTAAGAAGAGAGAGGCTGATTCAGACACAACCCTTCATCCTGACCAGGCTGTTTGCCATGGAAGATGACCTTTGCTCTCTCAGGTCCTTCATACCTGCCTACATGTTTTCCAGGGATAATTTCTGCATGGACCATTGAGGTTCTAAGTAGGTGGAAGATCCCCTCCATCCCTGCATTGTAAGACCAACTCTGTTCCAGCTCTTCTGTAATGTTATATTGAGGGAACAGTTTACGGTTATGCTTAATAACCAGTTCGATTTGGGTTAGGAATCATTCTACGGGATGTATAATGGTATTGGGTAACTGCAATACTTACAAGAATATATAGGTGAAATATAAGTATGAAAACAGAAATCCAGGTAAGATTTGAAGTCCAGAAAGTCATTGGGTCCTTGATTGGATTACTTAGCTTGAATTACGTTCTGCACAGGTATCTCAGATAAATTGATATACAATGGCATAGGAACTTGTACCTTGGATGATTGAATGTAGAAGAGAACATCCCCTCAAACAGAGATAGTCAGTAGGATCAGGAAGATAGTCGGTAAGTATCGGAAGAACAATGAGTATAGGATTTGGACCAAAAGTTATTTAGCAATAGGGTTTCGGTTAGAGAGTGAATTTCAATAACAGCACATGTGAAGGGTCTCTAACAATGATGAAGTGGGGAAAATATGTAGGAATGCAGATATCAATAGAGACATTAGGAAATCAGGCAAAGTATAAAGTGAGTGATAGGATTAGATATTTTCAACAGGGTTGAGGTTGAACATATAATCTTAGGAAGAAACAAATATGTAGTCACCAATCGGATTGACATTTGAGAGCAAAAGGCACCCTGGACATGGATGTTTTTAGTAATCCATGTTCACTTTCTATTTAGGATTTTGTAGAATCATAAGTGTGACCTTTGAATTTTGTGTCTAGAATATTACTGTGATGAAATGTATATGTAGATCAGGTGACATGAGTATTTCTTCCACCATTTCTGGAAGCAATATTTTGAAGATGTATAAATTTGTATTGGGGCTACAAAAAGGTGCACCCTGTGTATATGAATACAGAGGAAATGCATGAATAGACCATACTGTGAATAAATAATAAAACTGGTTTCAACTTGAAATAATAGATTGAAATAAATTTGAAAACAAATAAGAAATCTTATATTAATATACAATCATTCATTCCAACCCATTATACATCTAATGGAAATATGAGGATTTTGGTTTATCATGAAAAGTGTGTGACTTTGCTTCAAATTGATTATGAAAATCGAAAATAATTTGTTTGGAAAGAAGTCTCATGAAAAGACCAGTCAAGAAACCTGGAGGAATACATATGTTCTGAAGCAGGAAGCGATTGAAAGTGAAACAAATGCCTATAAATTTGCGAAATTTTTGATGAAATATATGTCCTATGATGTCCATAAACTTAAGAAAGAGTAATGTACCAGTGTGGAATAAAAACGAACGTCAAAATACACAACACGTCCAATAGAATTCTACATGCATTGATGTTAAACTGGTTCAGTTACTGTAGAAATATTAGGATTTGAAGGCACCAATCACTGTAGTTAGTTTTCAGTACTAGGAAACAAATATGTACTTCAGGTGGATGAATATTTCTGAGAATAATCTTGTGAAAATTTTATTATAAATCCACATACATGAACATGAATGAATTTTGGGACTCTAAATAAGACACAAATATTTCATATTTTGAAAAATATGGAGACTATATATATATATATATATATATATATATATATATATATATATATATATACACACACACACACACACACACACAAAACACACACACAGACTTTAAAATGTAGTAATATATGCCAATCGAAATCCATCATGAAATATATATCATCCACAAATGCAAAAATATATATTTTACAGAATATGGATTTATGTATAATTTTGTTCAACTAGGAAGCTCACCCATAGGTTGAATATTCAGTTCCAAAGCGTTTAGGAGGAGTGATCTCTTCTCACAATTTGTATTTGCTGAGGAAGCCACCTCACAAAAATATAGGTGTGATACCAGGTAGCTTTCAGTATGTGCATATAAAAATACATATGTTGAATAGGCTACAGAGAAAGGGAGTCAGTAATACACATATTTTGAACTTTAAAAACACATGGAGAACTATTTAATTAAAAATTGACTAGATTTATAACACATAAACTTTATCATGTAAAAGGCAAGTCCAAATATACATCATGCCTCCTTTGAACTGCTTGTATTTATATTCTGTTTGTGTTATTTTTCTCCATCATATTAGGATTAGTAGCCAGAGTCAAGTAGGGTATGGGATAGTGTCAGGGATTCTGTATTTTGAATGGAAAATTGGAAATTGTATCAAATGTGTGTGCAAATATGTGCAACCCAAAACTTCCCACTCTGATCCAGAACAATGCCTTGACATTACCTTCGCTCCAAGGAAGACACAATTAGAGGAGAAGAGTTAGAAAATTTGTGAATATATGTCTGGAATGGAAAATGCTCAGGAGTTCACAAACTTCGAGATGGTAGAGGAGTTTCCAAAAGCAAGGGACATGGTAAACACAACACCAACATGGAGCTCTTCTGGCCTAAAGACTGTTTGAGAAACTGCATGTGAGATTGGGCACTTGAAATATAAGTTGTTGTCAGAAGTTTTAGCTTTCTTTCTAGTGAGACCATCAAAGATGGGTCTGCATCTATGTGACCTGGACGACATGTTTTCTTATTTTCCAATGAACATGGGGCAGCAGTGCTGAATTCTCTCTTTGTAGGTAAACTGTGGCCACTGGGGGCTTAGTGTCTCCCCGTGTCGCTGTGAAGACATTTGGTCATCCTCCACTTTTCGTGGTGTTTCTTGCTGCTGCACAGTGAGTTTGATATTTGCTTTACAAAATACAAGGAGTTCAACTGGGACACAGTGCTGCAGGGAGTTCTGTCACTTGTGGTGGGTTAGAGTCTGCAGGAGAATGCACCATCCAGGCTTCTATCACTCATTGCTTGCTACATTGCCCCCTTTTCCATTGCAACCCAATTCTGAACATTGCCCTGAAACCTCTCTATATAACAAGGTGCCTTTACATAAATGGGTCTGCTGGCTGCTGCAAGTCAATCACATGCTATTTGGAAGCCAATGGCAGATCCACATGGCCCCACCACAGATGTTTTGTCACACACCTGCCCACAACTGCTCAAGGCGCACTACTCAGAAGGTTCCAACTTACTGGCATCTCTGTTCTATGCCATTTTCATGAAACCCAGTAAATCAAGGCCCAGTCTGGTACACTCATGATGAGCATCAGGAGATCTAACTGTTCTCCAGTGCCACCTGGTCATGGGAATTTTAAAAATTTCATGGTATTTATCTAGCCATTTTTCAAAGAGGAATTTGGAGCCACAGTGAGTTTCAATTCATTCATGAACCATTAAATGTTGTGGAAGCTCATTTCAATGAAAGATCTGGAGAACTCTCACAGGCAATGCTTCCCAAAGAGTGGCCTAAAGGTCACATGAGGCCAGGCCCATTGAGGTCTACAATGTGAGGTCCATGGGTGTTTTGACTCTCAAATATGCCTGCCAAGTCTTTCAGAATAAAATCCAGGTATATCCTGGCTGACATTCTCAGTGCTTTGTGGAAAGCCACCCTGGGCTTAGATCTCAGTTTTAAAGGGCAAGTCTAATGCGTGGCCTCCTAAAATCCCAACACAATTCATGTGAATACTTCTCTGAGGTCAGTTCCAGAACTCAGTCTCTAAGGTGAATCAAACCCGAGTTAAAGCCCAGGTGGACCCAGTCTTATCTTCCAACAGCCAAATAAATGACCACAATTAAATCCAAAACACTCCCACATTGCCCTCATCTTCTTCCATATAGACACTCATCATTACCTCTGGCTGGAGGTTTCCATGAGGGGTAAAGCACAAGACAGAGTCTGAAATAATCTAACTTGCCCTCATTTGCCTAAAGTCAGTGTGACCTGGACACCCTTCCTGTAAACAAGGAGTGATTTAATAGGCCTGCCACTAATACTGCTCTGCTTCTCCAATTTGAGGCCTACTGACTGTCATGTATAGATTCTTTATGTGATTTGGATTCATTAGAAAACCCAAGCACATATGGGCTAGCCTCTGCAGGGCTTTGAAGAACTCGATTAATTCAAAGGATCCCCAAATTCACTTGTTGGAGGTCAGGAACCTAACAGAGAAAGGCAATAAACTTCATCTACAATGACTGATTTTTTAGACATTTTGGTTTTGGATGAACACATGGGATCTTTCTTAAGATCCATTAGGCACTGAATATCTAAGACACAGCCTCACACGGCCAAGAGGCTGATTCACACACATATCTCTCAAAGCATTTTAGCAAACAGCCACAGGTGATGCCCATTCATTTCCATTTGAAAACTGTTTTCTTCAGGATTCACAAAGGGGTGGCCTGAGGCAAAGACCTTCCTGACATTCAGGGCAACAAAGGAATAGGGAAGCAAAAGGCCCAAAGCCGGTTTTCTCCACTGAGACTTTCCTTGTCACACTGATATCTGAGTTTTCTGAGATGCTCCCTTTCCTTTCAGCTATAGAATACATTGGCCATGTCACAGAGGTTGGAGGTGGTACATAACTTGGACAAAAAACCATGAGCCTACTCTGGAGAGTGGCCAGATTCAGAAAGAAAACAGGAACTTAGGAAGATAGTACGTGTTGCCCATTGATAAGGCAAGTCACAGTCCATTCATAAATTAGGCAGGATAAATGCTGGAATTCTTTCTACTAGACAGGACACATCCATAGATGAATTCTCTTTTCTAATGAATACAACCACGGACACAGAGAGTTACACAGATATAGAAACACTCACATTGTCAAAGGAATTACTAGACACAGTCCACTCCAAACCCAACAAACTGCCTTTCCTACTTATTCTCAGAACATGAGAAAAAACCACAAACTCACTCCCACACCCACAAAGACACCTCCTTCCCCCAAGTAATTCTGTGACTATCCTGAGTGTCGTCTGACTGGTAGGCCATACTATGTACCCCCAAATGGCCTGTCCTGTCTCAGATATGGTCTCCTTGGCCAAATCTGTGACGTTGTCAGGAGCCAGAAATGGGAAAGTACCTTTTTCTCAGGAAAGGCCCCTCTACAAAGCTCTCCTGGCATTTGGCCATCCTCACATCAGTAGGTTCCAGGAAACACTGATTCTGTCCTTGGTAAATCCAAACAAGTGACCTCAATGGGACTGGGACTGGGACTGGCTCTGGTTGCCTGGCTTCTGCACACAAGTTCAGAGAGTTCCATCACCAAGGAAGAGAGGTGAGATCACTTACTTCAGGTAGTGAATGAGGACACTGCCTTGGCAATCACTTTGTCCTAACAGTTGCTTCCAAGGGTCCCATGAGATAGAGGCTGCCCCTACTTCCTGTGACACTTTCACAAGTTAGAATGGTGAATCAACCATAGGCACCCAGGAACAGCTCTCCACACAGGCCTGGTTTGGTCCATTTTCTCTACATTGAGAACAGAGAGGCTCATTAAGATACAACCCTTCATCCTGACCAGGTTGTTTGCAATGGAAGATGAGTTTTGATCTTTAAGGTCCTTCATAGCTGCCTATATCTTCTCCAGGGAACACATCTGCATGGACCTTTGAGTTTTTCAGCATATGGAATATCCCCTACATTCCTGTATTGTAAGACCAACACTGTCCCTGGTCTTTTGTTAAGTGAGATTGTGGGAACAGTGTATGTTTAGGGTTTAATAACATGTTTGATTTGGGTTAGGAATCATTCTGCTGGATGAATAATGGTATTGGAAACCTGTGATATTTATTAAAACATAGACATAAAATATAAGTATGAAAACAGAAATCTAGGTAAGATTTGAAGCTCAGAAGGGCATTGAGCTGTTGATTGTGATACTTAGCTTTGAATTATGTTCCGCATATATGTCTCAGATAAATCGATAATCAATGGCATAGGACCTTGTACCTTGGATGATTGAATGGAAAAGAGAACTTCCACTCAAACAGGGAAACTCAGTAAGATTAGGAAGATAGTCAGTAGCTTTCAGAAGAAGAGTGAGTACAGGATTTGGACCAAAAATTCTTTATCAATAGGGTTTCGCTTAGAGAGTGAAAGTAAATATCATCACATGTGAAGAGTCACTCACATGGTGAACTGGGGAAAATATTTAGGAAAACAGACATCAATAGAGACATTAGGAAATCAGGCAAAGTATAGAGTGAGTGATAGGATTAGACATTATTAACTGCATTTAGTTTGAATATATAATTTTAGGAAGAAACAAATACGTAGTCACCAATAGGATTGATATTTGAGACTATTAGGCAAACTGGACCTGGATGTTTTTAGGAATCCATGTTCAGTTTCCATTTAGGCTTTGGTACAATCATAAGTGTGACTTTTGCTTTTTGTGTCCAGAATATTACTGTGATACAATGTATATGTAGATAAGGTGACCTGAGTATTTCTTCCACCATTTCTGGGAGCAATATTTTGAAGATGTATAAATTAGTATTCGGGGAACAAACAGGTGCACTCTTTGTCTTTGAATATGGAGAATATGCATGTATAGACCATACTGTGAATAAATAATATAACTGGTTCCAACTTCAAATAATGGATTGAATTGAAATGTGAAAATATACAGGAAATCTTATATTGATATACAACCATTCATTCCAACCCGTTTTACATCTAATGGTAATATGAGGATTATGGTTTATCATGAAGAGTGTGTGAGTTTTGCTTAAAATTGATTATGGAAATTGAAAATATTTTTTTTGGAAAAAAGACTCATAAAAAGACCAGTCAAGAAACCTGGAGAAATACATGTGTTCTGAAGCAGGAAGTGACTGAAAGTGAAACAAATGCTTATAAATTTGTGAAATTGTAGATGAAATACATATCCTCTGATGTGCATTCACTGAAGGAATAGTAATGTACCAGTGTTGAGTAAAAATGAACGTCAAAATAAACATCATGTCCCATCGGAATCTTCTTGCATTGATGTTAAACTGAGTCAGTTAATGTAGAAATATTAGGATTTGAATGCACCATTCACTGAATTTAGTTTTCAGTCCTAAGAAATAAATATGTATTTCAGGTGGATGAATATTTCTGAGAATAATCTTGTGAAAATTTGATTATAATTCCACATACATGAACATGAATGAATTTGAAAATTTGATTATAATTCCACATACATGAACATGAATGAATTTTGGGACTGTACATAAGACACATCTATTTCATATTTTGAAATATATGGAGAGTGTGCATATATATATATATATATATATATATATATATATATAAATATATATATATATACAAGAATGTGTATACACACACACACACACACAAAACAGACATTAAAAAGTAGCAATATATATGCCAATTGAAATTCTTCATGAAATATATATCATCCACAGATCCAAAAATCTTCATTTTACTGAGCGTGGATTTATGTGTAATATTGTTTAACTAGGAAGCTCACCCATAGCTTAAATTTTCAGTTACAACATCGTTTAGAAGGAGTGATCTCTTCTCATAATTTGTATCTGCCAAGTCAGCAACCTCACAAAAATGTACATGTGATACCAGGTAGGATTCTATATGTGCATATAAAAATACATGTGCTGAATATGCTACAGAGAAAGGGAGACAGGAATTCACATATTTGTCAACTTTAAAAACACATTGAGAGAGGGAGGGGCAGATCTGCCAATCGCTCCTTCAAGGTAGGCGGACCTGCGACCCACCGGCTGAACAGGACCAGTGGCCCGCCACCGTGGAAAACACATCGCCCTGGTTGGGGGAGGGGCAATGCCGCCGGGCCTGCAAGGTAGGCAGACCTGTGACCCACAGCAGGACAGGCCCAGCAATCTGCGGAGGGGCAGAGACGCCCTCTGCGCCTGCAAGGTAGGTGGACCTGCAACCACCGACAGACCAGGCCTATGGCCCGCCAGCATGGTAGACACATCGTCCCGGTTGGGGGAGGGGCGGAGCAGCCACAGGCGCCTGCAAGGTAGACAGACCTGCAAGGGACAGACAAAAAAGACTCAGTGGCCCGCGGATGGTCAAAGCTGCCGCCCACGCCTGCAAAGTAGCCCGACTTGTGACCCACTGGCAGAACAGGCCCAGTGCCTGCAGAGGGGCAGAGTTGCTGCTCGCACCTTCAAGGTAGGCGGACCAGCTACCGACTTACAGAACAGGCCCAGCAGCCTGCTGGTGTGGTAGGCACATTGTCCCAATTGTAGGAGGGGCAGAGCCACCACCCGTGCCTGCGAGGGAGATTTTGAAACTATACAAGAGCAATATAAATATATAGGGGAAAAATTCAATAACACAACAGTTTCACCAAGCAGAAAGGAATATGAACAGTATGAAAAGACAAGGAAAGAAAGGACCATAAGCAATGCAGGTAAAGTCAACGTTAGAAGAGGTAATATCTGCAGAAGATGGAATGTCAGATAAAGAACTCAGGATATACATGCTTCAGATGATCTGGAGTCTCAAGGAAGACATTAGAGAGCAAAATCAGACAATGAAAGATCACCTTGATAATGAATTACATAAAAAAAATCCAAGAAGCATAAGATCAACTATACAGGGAGATAAAGATTATAAAATCAAACAATCAGAAATCCTAGGAATGCAGGAATCAATAAACCAACTTAAAAACTCAATTGAGAATACTACCAGCAGAGTAGAACACTTAGAAGATAGAACATCAGACAATGAAGACAAATTATTTCAACTTGAAAAGAACACAGACAGCTCAGCAAGACTTTTAAGAAACCATGAGCAGAACATCCAAGAAATATGGGATAACATAAAAAGACCAAACTTAAGAGTCATTGGGATACAGGAAGGTATAGAGGTCCAAACAAAAGGAATGAGCAATATATTCAATGAAATAAAGGAGAAAACTTCCCTGACTTGTAGAATGAGACAGAATCGCAAATCCTAGAAGCTTACAGGATGCCAAATGTGCAAAATCATAAGAGATCCACACCTAGACATATTATAATGAAGATGCCCAACATACAGAAAAAGGAGAGAATTTTAAAAGCTACAAGATAAAGGAAGCAGATTACATTTAGTGGTAAACCAATCAGGATAACAGCTGATCTTTCAACACAGATTCTGAAAGCTAGAAGATCCTCCAATAACATTTTTCAAACACTGAAAGAAAATGGGTTCCATCCAAGAATTGTGTATCCAGCGAAATTAAGCTTCAGGATAGAAGATGAAATTAAAACTTTCCACGATAAACAAAAGTTAAAAGAATTTGCAGCTAGAAAACGATTTCTTAAAAACATCCTTGGCAAAACATCACAGGAAGGGGAAATGGAAAATAACAATGAAAACCAACAGTGAGAGGTAGAGGAGTAAAGGGGGGAAAATAATCAAGGAGGAAAACAAACCATGCTTAGTAACATAAATATACAAATATGGCTGGAAGAACAACCCATATCTCAATAATAACCCTAAATGTTAATGGCTTAAACTCACCAATTAAGAGACACAGGCTAGTAGAATGGATCATAAAACAAGACCCAACAATATGCTGCCTACTGGAGACACATTTGTTAGGAAAAGATATACATAGACTGAAGGTGAAAAGTTGGGAAAAATCATATCACTCATATGGACTTCGGAAACAAGCAGAAGTGTCCATACTCATATCAAATAAAATAGATTTCAAGCCAAAGTTAATCAAAAGGGATAAAGAGGGACACTACATACTGCTCAAGGAAACCATACACCCACAAGACAAAACAATCATAAATATATATGCCCCAAACATTGGTGCAGCTATGTTCATTAAACAAATTCTTCTCAAGTTCAAGATTCTAATAAACCAATATACAATACTCATGGGAGACTCAAACACACCTCTCTCACTACTGGACTGATCTTCCAAACAAAAGTTGAATAATGAAACTATAGAACTCAATAACACAATTAATAACCCAGACTTATGATATATATATATAGAATATACCACCCAACATCAAGCAGTTACACTTTTTTCTCAGCAGCACATGGATACTTCTCAAGAAATAAATCATATATTATGTCACAGAGCTACTCTTAGACAATATAAAGGAGTAGATATAATACCAGGCATCTTATCTGATCATAAGGAAATGAAACTGAAAATCAACAATGAAAGAAAGAAGGAAAAATCATGTATCACATGGAGAATGAAAAATAGGTTACTGAATGATCAATGGGTTATAGAAGACATCAAGGAGGAAATTAAAAAATTCTTAGAGATAAATGAAAACACAGACATTACATATCAGAATCTATGGGACACATTGAAAGCAGTTCTAAGAACAAAATTCATTGCTTGGATTTCATTCCTTAAAAAAAGGAAAAAAAAAAACAAATAAATGATCTCATACTTCATCTCAGAATCCAAGAAAAAGAAGAGCAAAACAACAGCAAAAGAAGTAGAAGCCAAGAAATAATTAAAATCAGAGCTGAAATTAATGAAATCGAAACAAAGAAACAATTGAAAAAATTGACAAAACTAAAAGATGGTTCTTTGAAAAAATAAATAAAATCGACCGACCCTTAGCCAAGCTAACAAAGAAAAGAATAGGGAGAATTCAGTATCACAACAGATAGTTCAGAAATACAGAAGATAATCCGAAATTATTTTGAATTCTTATTCTTCAATAAAATAGAAGATAGTGAAGGCATCGATAAATTTCTCAAGTCATATAATCTGCCCAGATTGAGTCAGGAGGATATAGGCAACCTAAACAGACCCATAACAATTGAGGAAATAGAATAAACCATCAAAAGACTACCAACTAAGAAAAGCCCAGGACCGGATGGGTATACAGCAGAGTTTTACAAAACCTTTAAAGAGGAACTAATACCATTACTTTTCAAGCTATTTCAGGAAAAATGCAAAAATCCTCAATGAAATTGTGGCGAATCGGATACAAAAACATATTAAAAAAATTGTGCACCATGATCAAGTAGAATTCATCCCTGGGATGCAAGGCTGGTTCAATATACAGAAATCAATAAATGTTATTCATCACATCAATAGACTTAAAAATAAGAACCATTTGATCATCTCGATAGATGCAGAAAAAGCATTCGACAATGTACAGCATCCCTTTATGTTCAAAACTCTGGAAAAACTAGGGATAACAGGAACATACCTCAATAATGTAAAAGCAATCTATGCTGAGCCTCAGGCTAGCATCATTCTGAATGGAGAAAAATTGAAGGCATTCCCTCTAAAATCTGGAAGAAGATAGGGATGCCCTCTCTCACTACTTCTGTTCAACATAGTTCTCGAAACACTGGCCAGAGCAATTAGAGAGATTAAAGAAATCAAAGGCATAAAAATAGGAAAAGAAGAACGTAAATTATCACTATTTGAAGATGACATGATTCTATACTTAGCAGACCCAAAAAGGTATACAAAGAAACTATTAGAGCTAATAAATGAATTCACCAAAGTGGCAGGATATAAAATCAATACGCATAAATCAAAGGCATTCCTGTATATCAGCAACAAATCCTCTGAAATAGAAATGAGGACAACCACTCCATTCAAAATATCCACACACACACACACACAAAAAAAATACTTGGGAATCAACCTAACAAAAGAGGTGAAAGACTTATAAAATGAAAACTACAGAACCCTAAAGAGAGAAATAGAAGAAGATCTTAGAAGATGGAAAAATATACTATGTTCATGGATAGGCAGAACTAACATCATCAAAATGGCAATATAACCAAAATTCTCTATATGTTAAATGCAATGCCAATCGGGTCTAAAAGCATGCAATGGAGGAAGGATAGCATCTTCAACAAATGGTTCTGGGAAAACTGGAAATTCATATGCAACAAAATGAAACTGAATCCATTTCTCTCGTCATGCACAAAAGTTAACTCAAAATGGATTAAGGAGCTTGATAGCAAATCAGAGACACTGCATCTGATACAAGAAAAAGTTGGCTATGATCTACATACTGTGGGGTTGGGCTCCTAATTCCTCAATAGGACACCCATAGCACACGAGTTAATAACTAGAATTAACAAATGGGACTTACTCAAACTAAAAAGTTTTTTCTCATCAAAAGAAAAAATAAGAGAGGTAAATAAGTAGTCTACATCCTGGGAACAAATCTTTACTCCTCACACTTCAGATAGAGCCCTAATATCCAGAGTATACAAAGAACTCAAAAAATTAAACAATAAGAAAACGAATAACCCAATCAACAAATGGTCCAAGGACCTGAACAGACACTTCTCAGATGAGGACATACAATCAATCAATAAGTACATGAAAAAATGCTCACCATCTCTTGCAGTCAGAAAAATGGAAAACAAACCCACCCTAAGATACCATCTCACTCCAGTATGATTGGCAGCCATTATGAAGTCAAACAACAAGTGCTGGCGAGGATGTGGGGAAAAGGGTACACCTGTACATTGCTGGTGGGACTGCAAATTGGTGCAGCCAATTTGAAAGAAGTATGGAGATTTCTTGGAAGCTAGGAATGGAACCACCATTTGACCCAGCTATTCCCCTTCTCAGTGTATTCCGTAAGACCTAAAAAGTGCATGCTGCATTGACACTGCTACATTGATGTTCATAGCAGCACAATTCAAAATAGCAAGAGTGTGGAACCAACTTAGATGCCCTTCAATAGATGAAGGAAAAAAATGTGGCATTTATACACAATGGAATAATACTCTGCATTAAAAAATGTCAAAATCATAGAATTTGCTGGGAAATAGATGGCATTAGAACAGATTATGCTAAGTGAAGCTAGCCAATCCCTAAAAAAAAAACAAATGCCAATAGTTTTATTTGATATAAAGAGAGTAACTAAGAACAGAGTTGGGAGGAAGAGCATGAGAAGAAAATTAACATTAAACGGGGGTGAGAGGTGGAAGAGAAAAGGAAAGAGAAGGAAAATTGCATGGAAATGGAAGGAGACCCTCATGGTTATACAAAATTACATACAAGAGGAAGTTAGGGGAAAGGGGGGAAAAAACCAAGGGGGAGAAATGAATTACAGTAGATGGAGTAGAGAGAGAAGATGGGAGGGGAGGGGATGGGGGATAGTAGAGGATAGGAAAGACAGCCGACTACAACAGACACTACTATTGCAATACGTAAAACTGTGGATGTGTAACAGATGTGATGCTGAAACCTGTATACGGGGTAAAAATGGGAGTTCATAACCCACTTGAATCAAAGTGTGAAATATGATATGTCAAGCAATAGGTAAAGTTTTGAACAACCAACAATACAAATTAAAGGAAAAAAACACATAGAGAACTATTTCAATGAAAAATGGACTAGATATATAACACCTACCCTTTATCATGCAAAAGGCAAGTCCAACTATACACCATGCTTCCTCTGAACGGCTTGTATTTCTATTCTGTTTGTGTTATTATTCTCCATCATAGTAGGATTAGTAGTCAGAATCTAGTAGGGTATGGGTTAGTGTCAGGGATTCAGTATTTTGAATGGAAAAAAGGAAAATGAATCCAATGTGCATGCAAATATGGGCTACACAATAAATTTCCCACTCTCATCCAGAACAATGGCTTCACATTACCTTCGCCCCAAATAAGACGCAATTAGAGGAGAAGAGTTGGAAAATCTGTGAATATATATCTGGAATGGAAAATTCAAAGGAGTTCACAACCTTGGATGTGGTAGAGGAGTTTCCAAATGTAAGGGACAAGGTAAACACTCCACATACTTGTAGCTCTTCTGGCCTAAAGTCTTCTTGAGAAACTGCCTCTGATGTTGGGAACTCAAAATATATGTTGTTGTCAGGAGCTTTAGCTTTCTTTCTAGTGAGACCATCAGAGCTGGGTCTACATCTATGTGACCTGGAGGACGTGGTTTCTTATTTTCCAATGAACACTAGGCTACAGTACTGAATTCTCTCTTTGTAAGTTAACTGTAACCACTGGGGTCTAAGAGTCTCCCCGTGTGGACTGTGAAGGCATTTGGTCATTCTCCACTTTTCGTGGTGTTTCTTGCTGCTACACTGGGAGATTGGTATTTTCTACACGAAATACAAGGAGTTGAACTGGGACACAGTGCTGAAGGGAGTTCTGTCATGTGTAGTGGGTCATGGACTGCAGGAGAATGCACCAACCAGGCTTCTAGCCCACATAGATTGTCCCCTTGTCCATAGCAACTTGATTATGAACATTGCCCTAAAAATTCTCCATATACCAATATGCCTTTACATATAAGGGTTTCCTGGCTGCACCACGTCAGTCACATGCCATTTGGAAGCAATGGCAGATCCACATGGCCCCACCACGGATGTTTTATCACAAACCTGCACACCAAAGCTTGCGCCTACAATTGAGGAGTATCCAACTTACTGGCATCTCTGTTCTACACCATTTTAATGAAACTCAGTCAATAAAGGCACTCATGATCAGCAATAGGGCATACAAAGGTTCTCCAGTGCCACCTGGTCATAGGAATTTCAAAAATTTTATGGTATTTATCTAGCCATTTTTTAAGGTGGAAGTTGGAGGCACTGTGGGTTTCAATTCATTTAGGAACCATTAAATTGTGAGGAAGCTCATTTCAATGAAATCTCTAGAGGACACTCAAAGGCAAGTCTTCCCAAAGAGTCGCCAAAAGGTCACATGAAGCCAGGCCCATTGAGGTCTACAGTGTGAGGTCTATGTGTGTTTTCACTATGGCTGCCAAGTCTTTCAGAATAAAATCTTGTGATATCCTGGGTGAGATTCCCAGTGCTCTGTGGAAAGCCAGCCTGGGCCTAGGTCTCAGTTTCCAAGAGCGAGTCTCATGTGTGGCCTCCTAAAAACTCAAAACAATTCATGCCAATACTTCTCTGAGTTCAGTTCCATAACTCAGTCTCTAAGGGGAATCACACCAGATTTCAAGTCCTGGTTGACCTACTCATCTCTTCCAACCCCAACACAAATGACCAAAATTAAACCAAAACATTCCCACATGACCCTCATCTTATTGCATATAGACACTCATCTTAACCTCTGGCTGGAAGTTTCCATGAAGGACACAGCCCAAGACAGTGTCCAAAATAGGCTTCCTTGCCCCTTATTTTCCTAATGTCAGGGTGGCCTGAACACCCTTCCTGTAACCCAGGAGTGATCAAATAGGCCTGCTGTAATACTGCTCTGCTTCTCCAATTTGAGGCCTACTGACAGTGGGGTTTAGAATCTTTATGTGAATTGGAGTCATAAGAAAACACAAACACCACTGGGCTAGCATGTGCAGGGCTTTGAAGAAATCATTTGACCCAAATGATCCCTATTCTCACTTGATGGAGTTCAGGAACCTTACAGTGGAAGGCAAGAGACTTTATCCTCAATGACTCCTCTTTTGGGCATTTTGGTTTTGGATTCACACATGGGATCTTTCTTTATATAAATCAGGTGCTAAGAATCTAAGCCACAGCCTCACACAGGGCCAAGAGGCTGATTCAGACACATCCCTTTCTAAAGCAATTAGGCAAAGAGCCACAGGTGAGGCCCATTCATTTCCATTTGAAAAGTGTTTTGTTCTGGCTTCACGAAGGTGTGGCCTGAGGCAAAGAAATTCCTGACATACAGGGGAATAGAACAAAAGGTAAGCAAAAGGCCCAAAGCACGGTTTTTCCACTGAGACTTTACTGGTCACACTGATATCTGAGTTTTCTTAGTTGCTCGCCATTCCCTTCAGCTATCCAGTACATGGCCATGTCACAGAGCTTGAAGGTGGTACTTCTCTTGGACACAAAACCATGAGCCTATTCTGGAGAGTGGCCAGAATTTAAAAATAAAACCAGAACTTAGGAAAATAGCAGGTGTTGCCCATCGATAAGGGAAGCCGCAGTGCATTCATATATTCGGCTGGATGAATGCTGGGAAGCTTTCTACCAGACAGGACACATCCATTCATGCATTCTCTTTTCTAATGTCTACAACCAAGGACACAATGGGATACACAGACATAGAAACACTTGCTTTATCAAATCACTTATTAGAAACAGTTCACTCCAAACCAAACAAACCGCCATTCCTACCTATTCTGAGAACATGAGACAAAAGCACAAACACACACCCACACCCACAAAGCACCTTCTTCCCCCAAGTAGGTCTCTGACTATCCGGAGTGTCCTCTGACTATTGGGCCAAACTATGTTCCCCCGAAATTGCCTGTCCTGTTTCAGATCTGGTTTCCTTGGCCAACTCTGTAAAGTTGTCAGGAGGCAGCGGTGATCCACTACCTGCTTTCTCAGGAAAGGCCACTCTTCAGAGCTTTCCTGGCTTTTGGCAATCCTCATATCAGTAGGTACCAACAAAGACTGATTCTGTCCTTGGTAAATCCAAAGAAGTGAGACCACTGCTACTGGGACTGGAATGGGATTTGGGTGCCTGGATTCTTTGATCCCAAATTCAGAGAGTTCTATCACCAAGGATGTGAGGTGAGGTCTGAGGTCACTTCCTTTAGGAACTGAATGAGCTCACACCATTTGCAACCACTTTGTCCTAACAGTTGCTTCCAAGGGTCCCCTGAAATGAAGGCTGCCCCTGCTTCCTGTTACAGTTTCACGAGTTTGAATGGTATATTAACCATAGGCAACCGGGAACAGCTCTCCACACAGCCTGGTTTGGTTCTTCTTCTCTACATTAAGAAGAAAGAGGCTGATTCAGACATATCCCTTCATCCTGACCAGGTTGTTTGCAAGAGAAGATGACTTTTGCTCACTCAGTTCCTTCATAGCTGCCTACAACTTCTCCAGGGATCATTTTTACATGTACCTTTGAGTTTCTTAGCAATAGGAAGTTCCCCTACATTCCTATATTGTAAGACCTACTCTGTCCCTGCTCTTCTGTAAAGTTATATTGAGGGAACAGTGTATGGTTAGGGTTAATAACAGGTTCAATTTGCATTAGGAATCATTCTGCTGGATGAATAATGGTATTGGAAACCTGCGATATTTACAACAATATATAGGTGAAACATAAGTATGAAAACAGAAATCTATTTAAGATTTGAAGCCCAGAAGAGCATTGGGACCTTGATTGTGATACTGAGCTTTGATTTATTTTCTGCACAGATGTCTCAGATACATCAATATACAATGGCAAAGTTCCATGTATTTTGGATGATTGATTGTCAAAGAGAACTTCCAGTCAAAAAGGGATAATCAGTAGGATTAGGAAGATAGTCGGTAGGTTTAGAAAGGAGAGTGAGCATAGGATTTGGACCAAAAGTTCTTTAGCTATAGGGTTTCGGGTATAGAGTGAATGTAAATGTCACCACATGTGAAGAGTCAGTCACAATGATGAACTGGGGAAAATATGTAGGAAAGCAGATATCAATAGAGACATTAGGAAATCTGGCAAAGTGTACTCGGTAGCGAAAGGTTAATATAATAGGTACTTATCACTTCCTGTTTTCTGTATGCTTAATAAAACACTGTTGAAATCTTGAGAACTGTTTGCTAATCTTGTTCCCAGAATGTTCTGTCCTCAACTGCCAAACTGCAGAAAGTACTTCCTCACCCAGTTGCCCACAAACAGCTCACTCGCCCGGACCCATCAATAAACATCCTGCCCTGCCCTCTCAAAGGAAAGTATATAAGCTCTGCTTAAGCTGTTCTCAGGGCTCTCTGCTCTATTCAAGTGAACTCTGAGCCCCAGCATGCTGGACCCATAATAAACCCTTTGCTTTTGCATGAGACAGTCTCTTGGTGGTTTCTTCCCCGGACGCTCGCCCGACCTTTACATATGGAGGTTCCACTGAGATCCAGCAGCGGCAGATGAGAGACCCCAACGGGCTCCTCTCGGGGTATGTAAGGCGCCTCTTTCTGGTTTCAGGTTTCAGGTTAGGGCTTGGCAAAATGGCTGTTGATGAAGAGTGTGAGCTCTCTCCGACGATGGCTGACAGACATGTCATAGAGCCACAGGCCACGTCACTGGGGGACTCCCCAGAGAACTCGGGAAATCGAGGAACAATAGTCTCCTCAACTCAGTGATATTTTGTTTCAGATTCGGCATATCCAGCCCATCAGGTTTTGCCGGCTACTCAGTCCTGGTCTCAGTGTTGGACGTCCATTGCCTGTCTTTATTGTTTTGTCTTGTCTGTGTCGTGTGTCGTTGCTTTTACTGATTGTTATCTTTCATAATGGGATAGAGCACTTCAATGCCTCTTTCCCTGACCCTTGATCATTGCACCAAAGTCCGCTTAAGGGCTCAGAATCTTTCTTTTTCAGTAAAACGCTGGACCTGGCAGACTCTCTGTGCCTCAGAATGGCCCACCTTTGGATTCAGATAGCCCCTAGAAGGATCTTTCTACTTCCCACTAATTTAAAAAGTCAGAGATATTGACTTTCAGCCAGCGCCACATAGACATCAGGATCAAGAGACATATATCTTAACTTTTCAGGACATCTGCAATTCTCCTCCTCCATGTGTGAAGCTTTTCCTTGCCCCTGCCCCCACTCCTACTCCTTCCCTCATGCTCTCTCAAACCTTCTGCTCCTCCTCCTCCTTCAACCTCTGTTCTCCCTGAGTCACAAGATTTGACTCTACTGGACTCTCGTCCTACTACTTATTCCCTGCCCTCGTCCCCCAACCCCCAACACCCTCTAAGTAATTCCCCTGCTGCTGACTCAGCCTGTCCGCCATTGGAGGAAGCTAAGCGAGCCCAGCGCACTCCAAATAACTCCCCTGCAGCAAACACACCCCCTCCTCCCCTGGAGGATGCTGGCCCGGCTAAAGGAATTTGCCGGCGTTGAATGATTGAAATCCCTGGAACTCCCGTGATGCTCCCTCTCCATTTCTAAGGAACAATGATTGATGACAACCATGGGGGAAAAGTGCAAGCCTACCAGTTTTTACCTTTCTCCTCTTCAGACCTAAATAACTGGAAAAATAACAATCCCCCTTTTACTGAGGACCCCACCTGGGTCTCAGGTGTGGTTGAATCATTGATGTTTTCACACCAGCCTACTTGGGATGACTGCCAACAACTCCTAGCGACTCTCTTCATGACAGAGGAACAAAAGAGAATCTTCCTGGATTCTAGAAAAAAATATTCTCGGACCAGATGGGTGACCGACAAAACTTCCCAACATATGCAAAGCCGCCTTTCCCTTGCACAGACCCAACTGGGACCCCAAAACCTGTGAAGGTAATGAGCATCCTTCCTCTTATTGCCGGGCTCTAATAGTGGGTATCTTAGTGGCCGCTAGGCGATCAACTATTTTGGCCAAGGTAAGAGAGATTATTCAAGGGACTGATGAATGTCCCTCCATGTTCCTACAGGGAATTATGGAGGCATATAAGAGATTTACTCCTTTCGATCCTCAGGCAGAGAATCAAAAGGCATCTGTCATGGTGGCCTTTATTGGGCAAGCTGTTCTGGATATTAAAAGACAGTTACAATGCTTAGATGGATTACAAGATATGACTTTGAGAGGTTTAGTCAGAGAAGCCAAGAAGGTATACTAAGAGAGAAACTGAGGAAGAGTATGGAGCAAAGGGAGGATAAAAGAAACAAAAGACAGACTAAGGCATTGACTAAGGTCCTGGTCACAACAACAAATAGACCAGAAATTAAGAAACATGGAGACAGGAAGGGACACCGGGGACCACACTAGAGGCCACCCCTGGCCTCAATTCAATGTGCCTACTCTAAAAAAAAAGGACACTGGGCTAAAGAGTGCCCTAGAAAGAGACAGCCAGGCCAGCTGGACATTCTGACTCTGTAGGATTACTAAGAAAGTCGGGGCTCAGATCCTCTCCTTGAGCTCAGGTTAACTTTTGAAGTGGAGAGGACCCCAGTATACATTGAAGTGGATACAGGGGCAATATATTCTGCCTTTAAGGCCCCATTGGAACCTCTATCAAATAAAAGGTCTCTAATTCAAGGGGCTAATGGCAGTAAATATCAGGCTTGGACAACTAAGAGGACCATGGACCAGGGGAAAGGAAAAATCCATCACTCCTTCCTAGTAATCCCAGAATGCATGGCCCCATTGATTGGCAGAGATCTGCTCACAAAGCTCTGGGCCAAAATAACTTTTAACCCTGAAGGCCCCCAAGTGGAATTTCTAAATCCTTCAGTAAAAACTCCTATAATCACGGCTCTAACTATGTCAGTAGAAAATGTACATCAAATCACTCACCTTGGTTCAAAGAAACTGCATTCATTTTTGAAGGATCAAAAACAGTTTTCCACTAACCGACTCACAGTGAAAGGAAACAACTGAATGGATAACAAAAGCCTGTTGGGTCCATCAATTGGTTAATTCTTACCCTTCCAAGCTTCCTGCAGGAAAGCACCTACGAGGAACCAGACCAGGACAATTCTGGGAAGTGGACTTTACTGAAATTAAGCCAGCAAGGAATGGACTTAAATATCTCCTAGTCTTTGTAGATACATTTTCAGGATGGATTGAAGCTTTCCCCCCCAAAAAAAAGAAAAGAAAAAAAAATGAAACAGCGCAAATGGTGGTCAAGAAGATTCTGGAAGATATTTTTCCAAGGTATGGCCTGCCTAAAGTAATAGGGTCTGATAATGGACCGGCGTTCGTGGCCCAGGTAACTCAGAGGTTAGCAAGGACCCTGGGGATTAATTGGAAATTACATTGTGTTTAGAGACCCCCGAGTTCAGGACAGGTAGAAAGAATGAATAGAACCATTAAAGAGACCATAACGAAATTAAGCTTAGAGACCGGCATAAAAGATTGCACTATGCTCCTGCTTTATGTACTGTTTCATGCAAGAAATACTCAATCTATTTCTTTGTGTAACCTCACACCCTGTGAAATTCTCTATGGTGTCCCTCCTCCAGTAAGGGTCCTACCCCAACTCTAAGACCTAACGATTCATTCCACACCCCCTTGCTTAACAGACTTAAAGCTCTTGAAAGAACTCAGAGACACCTGTGAAAACAGATGGCCACTGCCTACCAACCTGGGGATGAGGGGACTCTACAGCGATATCAAATAGAGACTTCATCTATGTAAGACGACATCTGGTGTCATCCCTGGAACTCCCCTGAAAAGGACCATACCAGGTGCTACTTATAACACCTACAGGGTAAAGGTAGTCAAAATCACTTCCTGGATCCCTACCTCTCATCTCAAGCCTGTGCCCTGTCCAGACTCTGGCTGGAAACTGGAAAAGACTGGAAACCCTTTCAAATTGTGGATTCGCTGTGTGGATAATGCTATAGACTCTCCCCTTGACCACCAGTAGTCCTAACCCTCATAAGCCTGTTCAGCAGCGATGTCTGATCACAAATCCTACTGGAAAGGAAGTATGGTCTATCTTGCATACAGCCCGCTTAGGGACCTGGTGGCCATCTCTCCAGCCAGACATTTGTCAGCTGCGTATAGGTCTTCCCTATTGGGATATCCCTAATGAAGAGGATCCCACTAAAATTCCATTAAATTCCTTCCATACCATAGATAATGGAAACAAACATTATTGATGTAGGGACACGTGAGCCAGATGCTGGTTGGCTAGCCTAGATTACTATGTTTGCCCAGTGTACTATCAAAGCCACAAACAGTCAAGGCTGTGTGCTGGAAACGCCAACATCTTCTGTAAGTCATGGGGATGTGAGCATACAGGGACTGCCACATGGAACCCAAACTCCTCATCAAATTCTGTACACAGCATTGGCCATATTACCAATTAGACAACCAAAACTGATGGCCCCCTGAGGGGTCTCTAGATCTTCAAATTCTGTGTGACCTTTTTAACTTCTGCAAGTGCTCAAAAGGGTGAAAGGAGATTCCTCTATGTGGAGGCCTTTTCTCTCCTTTGCTCACATCGTGAACTATGCTTCTCCAATACATGCTCACCCTCAGCCTTCTGCTCTAGACTCTCTGTTGTCACTCCCACATCATCAACTTGATTTCTCCCCTCCAATTACTATATTAAAAACCCAAACCTCCACCGTTTCTCAGACCATTGCCCCCTTGCTGAGGTAGCAGGTACTGAGGTAACCCTCCACTCACTCACTCCTCTCTTCTCCTGTCAGTGCCCACACTAGGTCCCACCAGGTCCTCTTACCAGCTAACCCAAAGCTCAAACCAGCTGAGAAGAGCCCTCAGAACCCTATCCAAGATGTAATGAAAATGGCCTTTAAAGTTGCTTTGTCATCACTGAAAACAGGTTACTAAGAATTTAAAGTCCCTTACAGGCTTTTTGGGATACTCACTCCCATCTCCCTCTCTGTTCTACCCGTTCTACTACTCATGTTTTTGGTGCTAGGAAGATCTCAAAACCCTTTTCCATTATTCTTTTACATGTCTCCTTCCTCATTCTCAGATCCAAAGAGCTGCGCTCAGCCCTGCATTTCCCGTCTTCCCCCTCTGTACCAGGCCCACAGGAAAGTCTTAACTGACCTTATCCAGAAGTTTTCACCATGGCTAACTTTAGGACTTTCAGCAAAAGAGTCCCTATAAAAGAGTTCAGTGTAGATAAACTTCCTCTTTTTGTGTTGCCCTGGTCTACCTGGCAACTGGCTGAAAAAAATCAGCACTCCTGAGCTAGACACACCCTTACTAGTTTTTCACAACATATGTGATCAAGGCCTCTGGCCTTGAGCTGGGGCTTCATAGAGATGGCTATATTTGTAAGATGGATAAGTTGCAAACTGGGCTCCGTGGAAACAGCTGGCAGAGGGAAAAAAGGGGAAAAAAAAGCTCTCCCGCACCCAGGTGTCCTTGAAAATTTAACTTGCCCAGAACTGAGGAAAAATCAGAAACAAAAACTGCTCTTTGTGAACTTCTGCAGACTGTGAACTTCAGAGCCCCTTCCCTTACATGTTGGGTACAAAATTCTGAAACTACCTAAACTTGGGTTTCAGGGGATTAATTGATTACAACAGAAGCAATGCCGTCTGAATCTGGTTGCAACCAAATATGACTGTTTCCTGTCTTTGGTGCTATCTTAGGTGCCTTGCCTTTTCTGTCCCTACAACAATATAATTCTATATACTTAAACGTTGTTTATGTTTTTATGAAATGGTCAACAGAAGTGATTAATTGTGTAATGGTGCAGATGTTTCCCAGAGTGCTCTATTATGACGCAGGTTCATTTGAAGATCAAATAGAGGGGCATACAACCCGGTTCAGGTGGGAACATATATCTCTCACCTTAGCCATTCTATTATGAATAGGAGTTGCTGCCCGGGTTCGCACAGGAACCACTGCCCTGGTCCATGGGACACAACAAATGACCCAATTAGAAGCAGCAATAGATCAAAACTTAAAGATATTAGAAAATTCCATCACAGCTTTGCAGGAATCTTTTACCTCTCTCTTTGAAGTTTGCTGGGAGCCATCAGCCAAGTAGGTATGACAAATTCCTTGCCAGCTT
The DNA here is from genome assembly GCF_048772815.1 of Callospermophilus lateralis. Lineage (NCBI taxonomy): Eukaryota > Metazoa > Chordata > Mammalia > Rodentia > Sciuridae > Callospermophilus > Callospermophilus lateralis. The sequence goes on from NW_027514311.1 coordinate 974,282, forward strand.
ACTCCCATGCTGTCTAGTGGAAGGACTTCTGAAAGGTGACCTTGCTCAAGGACCAGGGCAGGATCCGTGTTTAGGGTGTTCCCCCTTTAGAATAGGGCGGTTTAGCATAATAGGAGATTAGGGTGTTCCCCCTTTAGAATAGGACAGTTTAGCATAATAGGAGATTAGGGTGTTCCCCCTTTAGAATAGGGCGTATCCTGCTGCTGAGTTCCTCTTGAGTGCTTAGGGTCAGACAGTATATTTTGGGAGACAGAAGCCCATGCAGAGTGGATTTGGGAGAGAGTGGATTTGGGCAGAGAACGTGGATTCCCCCAGAGCGTGTTTGTAGACGGCCGGTGTGAGTTCGGGAATAAAGAATTGCTGTTTGAATCTACAAGCTGTGTGGAGACTCGTGATTTGTGCCCAGCCAAAGACTGTGGCAGAAGTTGTTTTACAGAAAAGTCGAGGGTTGGACCTCCATTTCATGAGAGAAGGGAGCCTTTGTGCTGCATTGAGGAAAGAATGTTTTTTTTTTTTTTTTTTTTTTTTTTATGTCGACCATACTGGAGTTGTAACAAACTCTATGAGTAAATTAAAAAGATGCCTTGAAGAGCATCAAAGAGAGATAGAGACCCAAAATTGGTGGTTTGAGTCTTGGTTTACACAGTCCCCCTGGTTAACTACATTTTAATCAACCCTGGCCGGTCCAATAATAATCCTCATTTTATTGCTTACTATAAAACCCTGTTTCTCAACCATGTAATTTCTTTTCTCCAAGCTCAAATTGGACAAGTTAAACTTATGTTAATACCCCACTAGCATACATAAAATGTGACACCCCCCAACAATCACTTTTATGATTAAAAGTAGCCAGAAGAAGAAGTGGGGAATGAAATGTTAATAAAATATGTACTTGTCACTTCCTGTTTTTCTGTACGCTTAACAAAACACTGTTGAAATGTTGAGAAATGTTTCCTAATCTTGTTCCCAGAATGTGCTGTCCCCAACTGCCAAACTGCAGAATGTACTCCCTCACGCGTTTACACACAAACCGCTTACTCGCCCTGACCCATCAATAAACTTCCCTCCCTGCCCTCTCCAAGAAAATTATATAAGCTCTGCTTAAGATGTTCTCAGGGCTCTCTGCTCTATTCAAGTGAGCTCTGAGCCCCAGCATGCTGGACCCCAAATAAACCCTTTCTGTTGCATGAGATAGTCTCTTGGTGGTCTCATCCTCTGACACTCACCCTACATTTACTTGGATGATTGAATGTAGATGAGAACATCCATTCAAAAGTGATAGTCGGTAAAATTAGGAAGATAGTCAGTAGGTTTAGGAAGAAGAGTTAGTATAAAATTTGGAACAAAAGTTATTTAGCAATAGGGTTTCGGTTACAGAGTGAATGTAAATGTCAACACAAGTGAAGAGTCAGTCACAATGATGAATTGGAGAAAATATGTTGGAAAGCAGATATCAATACAGACATTACAAAATCAGGCAAAGTATAAAGTCAGTGATAGGATTAGACATTTTCAACAGGGTTGAGTTTGAATATGTAATCTTAGGAAGAAACGAATATGTAGTCATCAATAGGATTGATATTTGAAAGCATTAGGCAAATTGGAAATTGATGATTTTAGTAATCCATGTTCACTTTCCATTTAGGCTTTGGTACAAATAAAAGTTTAACCTTTGAATTTTGTGTCCAGAATATCACTGTGATAAAATGTATATATAGATCGGGTGACATAAGAATTTCTTCCACCATTTTTGGGAGCAATATTTTGAAGACTTATAAATTAGTATTTGGGGTACAAACAGGTGTACCCTGTGTCTATGAATATAGAGATAATGCATGAATAGACCAACTGTGAATAAGTAATATAACTGGTTCCACTTTAAATGGTGGATTGAATTGATATCTGAAAATATGAAAAATCTTATATTGATATACAATCATTCATTCCAACAAGTTATACATCAATGTTAATATTAGGGTTATGGTTTATCATGGAGGGTGTGTGAGTTTTGCTTCAATGTGATTATGAAAATCGAAAATAATGTGTTTGGAAAAAAGAATCTTGAGAAGACCAGTTAAGAAATATGGAAGAATACATGTGTTCTAAAGTAGGAAGTGATTGAAAGTGAAAAAACGCCTATAATTTTGTCATCTTTTTGATGAAATATATATCCTATGATGTGCATAAACTGAAGAAATAGTAATGTACCAGTGTTGAATTAAAATGAACATCAAAATACACATCATGTTCCATTTGAATCTTCTTGCATTGAGGTTAAACTGGGTCAGTTACTCTAGATATATTAGGATTTGTATGCAACATTCACTGAAGTTAGTTTTCAGTACAAAAAACAAAGAAGTATTTCAGGTGGATGAATATTTCTGAGAATAATATTTAGAAAAGATCATCATAAATCCACATACATGAATATGAATGAATTAAGGGAGTGTATATTAAGATACAAATATTTCATATTTTGAAAAATCTGGAGAATGTGTGTATGTATATATATACACATATATATACATACACACAAACACATTAAAAACTCGCAATATATATGCTATTCGGAATTCATCATGAAATATATATCATTCACAGATCTAAAATATTCATTTTACTGAACATGGATTTATGTATAATGTTGTAAAACTAGGAAGCTCATCCATTGGTTATATTTTCAGTTCCAACGGTGTTTAGGAGGAGTGATCTTCTCTCACAATTTGTATCTGCCAAGTCGTTCACCTCACAAGAATGTAGGTTTGGTACCAGGTAGGATTCTATATGTGTTTATTGCTGTTGCATTGGGAGTTTAGTAATTGCTTCATGGAATCCAAGGAGTTCAACTGGGACACAGTGCTGGAGCGAGTTCTGTCAGGCGTGGTGGGTCAGGGTATGCAGGAGAATGCACCAACCAGGCTTCTATCCCACATTGCTTGCCCACTTAAACATAGCAACCTGATTGTAAACATTGCCCTGAAACCTCACCATATAACAAGATGCCTTTGCATAGGAGGGTCTGCTGACTGCACCATGTCAGTCACAAGCCATTTGGAAGCCAATGGCAGATCCACATGGCCCCACCACAGATGTTTTTCACACACCTGCCAACCACTACTCTAGGACAACTACTCAGCAGGCTCCAACTTATTTTCATGAAACCCAATCAATCAAGGCACGGTCTGGTACACTCCTGATCAGCAACAGAATGTCCAATGGTTCTCCAGTGCCACCTGGTCATGGGAAATTGAAAATTTTCATGGTATTTATATAGCCATTTTTCAAGGATGAAGTTGGATGCACTGTGGGTTTCAATTCATTCAGGAACCATTAAATGTTGAGGAAGCTCATTTCAATGAAAGTTCTGGAGAATTCTCACAGGCAAGGCTTCCCAAAGAGTGGCCAAAAGGTCACATGAAGCCAGGGCCATTGAGGTCTAAAATGTGATGTCATTGTCTGTTTTGACTCTCAACAATGGCTTCCAAGTCTTTCAGAATAAAATAATGTGATATCCTGGTTGAGATCAGAGTGCCCTGTGGAAAGCTACCCTGGGCCTTGATCTCAGTCTCCAAAGATGACTCTCATGCGTGGCTTCCTCAAATCCCAACACAATTCATGGCAATACTTCTCTGAGGTGAGTTCCAGAACTCAGTCTCTAAGGGGAATCACACCAGAGTTCAAGCCCAGGTGGACCCAGTCATCTCTTCCAACTGCCACACAAATGACCACAATAAAACCGATATTCTCCCACATGGCCCTCATCTTCTTCCATATTGACACTCATCATAACCTCTGGCTGGAGGTGTCCATGAGGGACGCAGCCCAAGACAGTGTCCAAAATAAGCTCCATTGCTCCTCATTTGCCTAAATTCGGGGTGGCCTGGACACCCTTCCTTTGTACCAGGAGTGATCAAAGAGGCCTGCCCGTAATACTGCACCACTTTTCCCATTTGAGGCCTATTGAGTGTCGGTTAAAGATACTTTATGTGAATTGGAGTGATGAGAAAACCTAAGCACCTACGGGATAGCCTCTGAAGGGCTTTGATGAACTCATCTGACCCAAATGATCCCTATTCTCACTTGATGGAATTCAGGAACCTTACAGAGGAAGGCAAGAGACTTCATCCACAATGACAGCTCTTTTTGCCATTTTTGATTTGGATGCACACATGGGATCTTTCTTTAGATCCATCAGGTGCTGAGAATCTAAGTCAAAGAATCACACTGGGCCAAGAGGCTGATTCAGACACAACTCTTTCCAAATCAATTAACGAAAGAGCCAAAGGTGAAGCCTATTTATTTTCATTTGAAAACTATTTTGTTCAGGATTCACAAAGGGGTGGCTTGAGACAACGACTTCCTGACTCTCAGGGCAACAGAACAATAGGTAAGCAAATGGCCCAAAGCAGGGTTTCTCCACTGAGACTTTCCTGGTCAACTGATATCTGAGTTTTCTCAGATGCTCGTCATTTCCTTCAGCTATCCAGAACATTGCCTTGTCACAGAGCTTGGAAGTTGTACATAACTTAGACACAAAACCATGAGCCTATTCTGGAGAGTGTCCAGAATTCTGGAAGAAAACAGCAAATTAGGAAGGTAGCAGGTATTGCCCATTAATAAGGCAATCCACAGTCCATTCATAAAATGGGCAGGATGAATGCTGGGAAGCTTTCTACTAGACAGGACATATCCATTGATGCATTCTCTTTTCTAATGTCTACAACCACGGACACAGTGTGATACACAGACCCAGAAACACTTGCCTTGTCAAACGACTTACTAAAAACAGTTCACTCCAAACCAAACAAACTGACTTTACTTCCTATTCTCAGAACATGAGACAAAACCACAAACCCACACCCACACTGACAATGACACCTTCTTCCCCCAAATAGGTATGAGACTATCCGGAGTATCCTCCAACTGGTGGGCCATACTATGTTCCCCCAAAATGTCCTGTTCTGTCTCAGATCTGGTCTCCTTGGCCAACTCTGTGAAGTTGTCAGGAACCAGGAGTGAGCCGCTACCTGCTTTTCCAGGAAAAGCCCATCTTCCAAGCTTTCCAGGCATTTGGCCTCCTCACCTTAGGAGGAACCAAGAAAGACTGATTCTGTCCTTGGTAAATCCAAACAAGTGAGACCACTGGGACTGGGACTGGGACTGGATCTGGGTGCCTGGCGTCCTGGATCCCATGTTCAGAGAGTTCCATCAATAAGGAAGTGAGTTGAGGTCACTTTTTTCAGGAACTGAATGAGATCACTGCCTCGGCAACCACTTTGTCCTAAGAGTTTCTTTCAACGGTCCCATGAGATGGAGGCTGCCCCTACTTCCTGTGACACTTTCACAAATTAGAATGGTATATCAACCATAGGGAACCAGGAACAGCTTTCCACACAGTCTTGGTTTGGTCCATATTCTCTACATTAAGATGAGAGAGGCTGATTCAGAATCATCCCTTCATCCTGACCAGGTTGTTTGCGATGGAAGATGACTTTTGCTCTCTCAGGTCTTTCATACCTGCCTACATCTTCTCCAGGGATCATTTCTGCATGGCGCTTTGAGGTTCTCAGCAGATGGAAGATCCACTACATTCCTGTATTGTAAGATCAACACTGTCCCTGCTCTTCTGTAAACATGTTATTAACACAAACAGTGTATGGTTAGTGTTAATAACATGTTCCATTTGGGTTAGGAATTATTCTGCTGCATGAATAATGGTATTGGAAACTTGTGATTATTTTAAGAATATAGAGATGAAATATATGTATGAAAAAAGAAATCTAAGTAAGATTTGAAGCCCAGAAGGGCATTGGGCCCTTGATTGTGATACTTAGCGTTGAATTACATTCTGCACCGATGTCTCAGATAAATCAATACACAATAGCATAAGACCTTGTTACTTGAATGATTGAATGTAGAAGAGAACATCCAGTCAAAAAGGGATACTCGGTAGGATTAAGAACTTAGTTAGTATGTTTAGGAAGAAGAGTGAGTATAGGATTTGGAACAAAAGTTCTTTAGCAATAGGTTATTTATTAGAGTGTGAAAGTAAATGTCAGTACATGTGAAGAGTCAGTCACAATGATGAACTGGGGAATATATGTAGGAAAGCAGATAGCAATAGAGACATTATGAAATCAGGCAAATTATAAAGTGAGGGATAGGATTAGACATTTTCCATTGGGTTGAGTTTGAATATATAATTTTAAAAAGAAACACATGTGTAGTCACCAATAGAATTGACATTTGAGAGCATTAGGGAACCTGGACATGGATGTTTTTAGTAATCCATGTTTTCTTTCCATTTGGGCTTTTATACAATCATAAGTGTGACCTTTGCATTTTGTGTCCAGAATATTTCTGTGATTAAATGTATATGAAGATCAGGTGACATGAGTCCACTTCCACCATTTCAGGGAGCAATATTTTGAAGACGTATAAATTAGTATTGGGGGTACAAAGAGGTGTACACTGTGTCTATGAATATAGAGATAATGCATGAATAGACCATAGTGTGAATAAATAATATAACTGGTTCCACTTTAAATAATGGATAGAATTGATATCTGAAAAGATATAAGAAATCTTATATTGACATACAATCATTCATTCAAACCAGTTATACATCTAATGGTAATATCAGAGTGATAATTAATATGAATGGTATGTGAGTTTTGCTTCCAAAGTGATTATGGAAATCAAAATTAATGTGTTTGGTATGAAATCTCATGAAAAGACCAGTCAAGAAACTTAGAGGAATACATGTGTTCTGAAGCAGGACGTGATTAAAAGTGAAACAAATGCCTTTAAATTTTTGAACTTGTGGATGAAATCATATATCCTATGATGTCCATAAACTGAAAAAATAATAATGTACCAATATTGAATAAAAATGAACTTCAAAATACACATCATGTCCCGTAGGATTCTACTTGCATTGATGTTTAACTGATTCAGTTACTGTAAAAATATTAGGATTTGTAAGCTCCATTCACTGAAGTTAGTTTTCAGTACTAGGAAATAATTATGTATTTCAGGCAGATGAATATTTCTGAGAATTATCTTGTGAAAAGTTGATTATAAACCACATATAGAAACATGAGTGAATTTAAGGAGTGTATAATAAGAAACATATATTTCACATTTTGAAAAATCTGGACAGTATATATATATATATATATATATATATATATATATATATATATATATATATAGATAGATAGACAGACACACACAGACATTATAATGTAGCAATCTATATGCTAATCGAAATTCACCGTGTAATACATATCATCCACATATCCAAAAATATTCATTTTACTGAACATCGATTTATATATAATGTTGTTCATCTAGGAAATTCACCAATAGGTTTAATTTTCAGTTCCATCATGATTTAGGGGGATTGATATCTTATCAAAATATGTATCTTTCAAAATCAGTGAGCTTACAAAAATGTACTTGTGATACCAGGTAGGATTCTAAATATGCATAAAAAATACATGTGATGAATAGGCTACAGAGAATGGGAGACAGAAATTTACATATGTGTTAACTTTAAAAACTCATTGAGAACTATTACTATGAAAAGTTGACTAGATTTATAACACATACCCTTGATAAAGCAGAAGGGAAGTCCAAGTATGCACCATGCCCCCTATGAACGGCCTGTATTTCTATTCTGTTAGGTTTCTTGTTCTCCATCATATTAGGATTAGTAGTCAGAGTCTAGTAGGTTATGGGTTAATGTCAGGGATTCATTATTTCAAATGGAAAATATGAAAATGAATCTAATGTGTATGCAAATATGTGCTACACAAAAATCATCCCACTCTCATCCAGAACAATGCCTTGACATAACCTTCGCCCCAATTAAGACACAATTAGTGGAGAAGAGTTAGAAAGTCTGTGAATACATATGTGGAAATGAAAATGCTCAGGAGTTCACAGCCTAGGAGGCGGTAGAGGAATTTCCAAAAGTATGGGATAGGGTAAATACTCCACAAATATGGAGTTCTGCTGGCCTAATGACTCTTTGAGAAACTGCCTTTGAGGTTGGGCCCTTGTAATATATGTTGTTGTCAAGAGCTTCAGCTTCCTTTGTAGTGAGACAATCAAAGCTGGATCTGCATATATGTGACCTGAAGGACATGGTTTCTTCTTCTCTAGTGAACATGAGGCAGCAGTTCTAAATTCCCTCATTGTAGGTAAACTGTGGCCACTGGGAGCTAAGTGTCTCCTCGTGTGGACTGAGAAGCCATTTGGTCATTCTCCACTTTTCCTGGTGATTCTTACTGCTGCACTGGGAGTTTGGTATTGGCTTCAGTAAATACCATGAGTTCAACGGGGACACAGTGCTGGAGGGAGTACTCTCACGTGTGGTGGGTCAGGGTGTGCAGGAGAACGCCCCAACCAGGCTTCTATTCAACAAAGCTTGCCCCCTTGTCTGTAGCAACCCAATTCTGAACATTGCCCTAAAACCTCTCAATGTAACAAGATGCCTTTACATATAAGGGTCTGCTGGCTGCACCATGTCAGTCAAAAGGCATTTGGAAGCCAATGGCAGATCCATGTGGCCCCATCACAGATGTTTTATCATACACCTTCAAACCACTGCTCTAGGCCCACTACTAAGCAGGTTCCAACGTACTGGCATCTTTGTTCTACACCATTTTCATGAAACCCAGTAAATCAAGGCACTGTCTGGTACACTCATGATCAGCAACAGAACATCCAATGATTCTCCAGTGCCACCTGCTCTTGGGAATTATTCCATGGTATTTATCTAGCCATTTTTTAAGGATGAAGTTGGTGTCACTGTGGATTTCAATTCATTCAGGAACCATTAAATGGTGAGGAAGCTCATTTCAATGAAAGCTCAGGAGAACTCTCACAGGCAAGTCTTCCCAAAGAGTGGCCAAAAGGTCAAATGAAGCCTGGCCCATTGAGGTCTACAATGTGAGTTCCATGTGTTATTTGACTCTCAAGTATGGCTGCCAAGTCTTTCAGAATGAAATCATGTGATATCCTAGCTGAGATTCCCAGTGCTCTGTGGAAAGCCATCCTGGGCCTAAATCTCAGTCTCCAAGGGCAACTCTCCTGCATGGCCTTCTAAAATCCCAACAGAATTCATGGTAATACTTCTCTGAGTTCAGTTCCAAAACTCAGTCTCTAAGGGGAATCACACCATAGTTCAAGCCCAGGTTGATCCAGGAATCTCTTCCTACTGCCACACAACTGACCACAATTAATACCAAAACACTCCCACATGGCCCTCATCTTCTTTTATATAGACACTCATCATAACCTCTGGGTTGAGGTTTCCATGAGGGGTGCATACCAAGACAGTGTCCAAAATAATCTCCCTTGCCTCTAATTTGCCTAAAGTCAGGGTGGCCTGGAAACCCTTCCTGTTAACCAGGAATGATCAAATACGCCTGCCATTAATACTGATGTACTTCTCCAAATAATCACACTGGGCCAAGTGGCTGATTCAGACACATCTCTTTACAAAGCAATAAAACAAAGAGCCACAGGTGATGCCTATTCATTTCCATTTGAAAACTCTTTTCTTCAGGATTCACAAAGGGGTGGCCTAAGGCAAAGACCTTCTAGATATTCACAGCACCAGAACCATAGGTAAGCAAAATTCCCAAAGCAGGGTTTCTCCACATAGACTTTACTGGTCACACTGATATCTGAGTTTCCTGAGATGCTCCCATTTCCTTCAGTTCTCCAGTACATGGCCATGTCACAGTATCTTGAACAGAAAACCATGAGCCTATTCCGGAGAGTGCCCAGAATTCAGGAATAAAACAGGAAATTAGGAAGATAGTAATTGCTACCCATCCATAAGGAAAGCTGCAGTCCAATCATAAATTGGGCAGTATGAATTCTGGGAAGCATTATACTAGACAGGACACATTCATTGATGCATTATGTTTTCTAATGTCTACAACTACAAACACAGTGGATACATAGACATAGAAACACTTGCCTTGTCAAACGACTTACTAGAAACAGTCCACTTCAAATCAAACAAACTGCCTTTCCTACCAATTCTCAGAACATGAGAAAAAACAACAAACTCACACCCACAACAACATAGGACTTTCTTCCCCCAAGTAGGTCTTTGACTCTCCGGAATTACCTCTGATTGTTGTACCATACTATGTTCCCCCAAAATGCCCTGTACTGTCTCAGATCTGGACTCCTTGGCAAACTCTTTGAAGTTGTCAGGAGCCAGCTTTGAGCCACTACCTTCTTTCTCAGGAAAGGCCACTCTCCAAAGCTCTCCTGGCATTTGGCCATTCTCAAATCAGTAGGTACCAAGAAAGACTGATTCTGTCCTTGGTAAAACCAAACAAGTGAGCCCAGTGGGACTGGGTCTGGGACTGGTTCTGTGTGCCTGGCTTCTGGGATTCCAAGTTCAGAGTGTTCCAAGACCAAGGAAGTGAGATAGGTCACTTCCGTTCGGAACTGAATGAGGTCACTGGTTTGGCAACCACTTTGTCCTAACAGTTCCTTCAAAGGGTCCCATGAGATGGAGGCTGCCCCTACTTTCTGTGACACTTTCACAACTTAGAACGATATATCAACCATAGGCACCCGGGAACAGCTCTCACACAGACCTGGTTTGGTCCATCTTCTCTACATTAAGAAGAGAGAGGCTGATTCATAAACATCCCTTCATCCTAACCAGGTTGTTTGCCTTACATGATGACTTTTGCCCTCTCAGGTCCTTTATAGCTGCCTTCATCTTCCCCAGGGATAATTTCTGCATGGACCTTTGAGGTTCTCAGTGGGTGGAAGATCCCCTATATTCCTCTATATTAAGACCAACTCTGTCCCTGTTCTTCTATAAAGTTAGATTGAGGGAACAATGTATGGTTAGGGTTAATAACATGTTCTATTTAAGTTAGGAATCATTCTGCTGGATGAATAATGGTATTGGGAACCTGGGATATTTATAAGAATATAGATTTGAAATATAAGTATGAAAACAGAAATCTAGGTAAGATTTTAAGCCCAGAAGCGCATTGGGCCCTTGATTGGAATACTTAGCATTGAATTTCGTTCGCACAGATGTCTCTGATAAATCAATATACAATGGCATATCATCTTGTACCCTGGATGATTGAATGTAGAAGAGTTCATCCAGTCAAAAAGGGATAGTTGTTAGGATTAGGAAGATAGTCGGTCTGTTTCGGAAGAAGAGTGAGTATAGGATTTGGACCAAAAGTTCAATAGCCCTAGGTTTTCGGTTAGAGAGTGAATGTAAATTTCAGCACATGTGGAGAGTCAGTCACAATGATGAACTGGGAAAATTATGTAGGAAATCAGATATCAATACACACATTATGAAATCAGGCAAAGTATAAAGTGAATGATAGGATTAGACATTATCAACAAGGTTGAGTTTCAATATATAATCTTAGGAAGAAACAAATATTTAGTCACCAATATGATTGACATTTGAGAGCATTAGGAAACCTGGACATGGATGTTTTTAGTAATCCAGGATCACTTTCCATCTAGGATTTGCTACAATCAGAAGTGTGACCTTTGCATTTTGTGATCAGAATATTACTCTGATAAAATGTATATGTAGATCAGGTGACATGAGTATTTCTTCTAACATTTTGGGAGCAATATTTTGAAGAGGTATAAATTAGTATTGGGGGTACACAGAGTTGTACCCTGTGTCTACGAATGTTGAAGAAATGAATGAATTGACAATACTGTGAATAAATAATATACTGTTTCCACTTTAAATCATGGATTGAATTGATATCTGAAAATATATAAAAATCTTATATTGATATACAATCATTCATTCCAACGAGTTATACATCTAATGGTAATATTAGGGTTATGTTTTATCATGAAGGGTGTGTGAGTTTAGCTTCAAAAGTTATTATGGAAATGGAAAATAATGTGTTTGGAAAGAAATCTCATGAAAAGATGAGTCAAGAAATATAGAGGAATTCATATGTTCTGAAGCAGGATTTGATTGTAAGTATAAAAAAAGCCTATAAATTTCCTAACTTGTGGATGAAATATATATCCAATGATGTGCAAAAACTGAAAAAATAGTAATGCACCAGTTTTGAATGAAAATGAACGTCAAAATACACATCATATCCCATAGGAATCTACTTGCATTGATGCTAAACAGGCTCAGTTACTGTAGAAATATTATGATTTGTATGCACTATTCACTGAAGTTAGTTTTCAGTACTAGGAAACGAATACGTATTTCAAGTGGATGAATTTTTATGAGAATAATCTTGTGAAATGTTGACTATAAATTTACATATATGAACACGAATGAATTTAGGGAGTGTATAATAAGAAACATATATTTCATATTTTGAAAAATCTTGAGAGTTTATATATATATATATATAGATAGATAGATAGATAGATAGATAGATATAGATATGTGTGTGTGCATTTATGTATTTATATATATATATATATTTATATATATATATATATATATATATATATACACACACACACACACACACACACACACACACACAGACACTAAAATGTATCAATATGCATGCCAATCGAAATTCACTATGAATCATATATCATCCACAGATCCAAAAATAATCATTTTACTGAACATGGATTTATGTATAATATTGTTCAACTAGGAAGTTCACCCATAGGTTGAAGTTTCAGTTCCAACAGCGTTTAGGAGGAGTGATCTCTTCCCACAATTTGTATCTCCCAAGACAGCCAAACTCACAAGGATATACGTGTGATACCAGTTATGTTTCTATATTTGCATATAAAAATACATGTGCTGAACAGGCTGCAGAGAAAGGGAGACAGGAATTCACATATTTGTTAACTTTAAAAACACATGGAGATCAATTTCAATTAAAAATTGACTAGATTTATAACACCTACCCTTTATCATTCAAAAGGAAAGTCCAACTATACACCATGCCTTCTCTGAACTGCTTTCATTTCCATTCTGTTTGGTTATTTTTGTCCATCATTTTAGGATTAGTAGTCAGAGTCTATTAGGGTATGGGTTAATGTCAGAAATTCAGTAATTCGAATGGAAAATAGGAAAATGAATCCAATGTGTATGCAAATATGTGCTACACAAAAATATTCCCACTCTCATCCAGAACATTGCCTTTACATTACCTTTGCCCCAAATAAACACAATTAGAGAAGAAGAGTTAGGAAATCTGTGAATACATATCGGAAATGGAAAATATTCAGGAGTTCACAATCTTGGATGTGGTAGAGGAGTTTCCAAAAGTGAGGGACAGGGTAAACACTCCACAAACATGGAGCTCATTGGGCCTAAAGACTCTTGAGAAACTGCCTCTGAGGTTGGGCACTTGAAATATATGTTGTTGTCAGGAATTTTAGCATCCTTTCTAGTGAGACCAACAAAGCTGGGTCTGATCTCTGTGACCTGGAAGATATGGTTTTTTATTTTCCAATGAACATGAGGAAGCAGCGCTGAATTCTCTCTTTGTAGGTAAACTGTGGCCACTGGGGTCTAAGTGTCTTCCCATGTGGACTGTGAAGCCATTTGATCATCTTCCACTTTTCGAGGTGTTTCTTGCTGCTGCACTGTGAATTTGGTATTTGCTTCAGGAAATACAAGGAGTTCAACAGGTACCAGTGATGGAGGGAGTTCTGTCACATGTGGTGGGTCAAGGTCTGCAGGAAAATGCACCAACCAGGCTTCTACCCCACATAGCTTGCCCGCTTGTCCATAGCAATCTGATTCTGAACATTGCCCGGAAACCTCTCCATATAACAAGATGCTTTTATATAATAGGGTCTGCTGACTTCACCATGTCAGTCTCAAGCCATTTGGAATCCAAGGGCAGATCCACATGGTACCACCACAGATTTTTTATCACATACCTGCACACCACTGCTCTAGGCCCACTACTCAGCAGTCTCCAACTTACAGGGATCTCTTTTCTACACTGTTTTCATGAAACCAAGTAAATCCAAGCACAGTCTGGTACACTCATGACCAGCAACAAGTCATCCAAAGTTTCTCCATTGCCACCTGGTCATTGAAATTTCAAAAAATTCATGGTATGTATTTAGCTATTTTTCAAAGATGAAGTTGGAGGCACTGTGGGTTTCAAATTATTTAGGAAACATTAAATGGTGAGGAAGCTCATTTCAAAGAAATCTCTGGAGAACTCTCACAGGCAAGGCTTCCCAAAGAGTGGCCAATATTTCACATGAATCCAGGCCCATTGAGGTCTAAAATGTGAGGTCTATGTGTGTTTTGACTCTCAATTATGGCTGCCAAGACTTTCAGAATAAAATCACGTGAAATCCTGGCTGAGATTCCCAGTGCTCTGTGGAAGCCACCTTGGCCAGGATCTCAGTTTTCAGGATGACTCTCATGTGTTGCCTCCTAAAATTCCAACACAATTCATGGCAATACTTCTCTGAGGACAGTTCCAGAATTCAGTCTCTAATAACACCAGAGTTCAAGCCCAGGTGAACTAAGTCATCTCTTCCAACCGCCACACAAACGACCAGAATTAAAACCAAAACACTCCCACATGGCCCTCAACATTCTCCATATAGACACTTATCATAACCTCTGGCTGGAAATTTCCATGAGGGGCACAGACAAAGACAGTATCCAAATAAGTTCCCTTGCCCCTCATTTGCCTAAAGTCAGGGTGGCCTGGACACCCTTCCTGAGAACCAAGAGTGATTAAATAGGCCTGCACTTAATACTGCTCTGCATCTCCAATTTGGGGCCTACTTACTTTCAGGTATAGATTCTTTATGTGATTTGGAGTCATGAGAAAAGCCAAGCACCTCTGGGCTAGTCTCTGCAGGGTTTGAAGAACTCATTTGACCCAAAAGATCCCTATTCTCACTTGATGGATTTCAGGAACCTAACAGAGGAAAGCAAAAGACTTAATCCACACTGACTCCTCATTTGGCCATTTTGGTTTTGGATGCACACATGGTATCTTTCTTTAGATCCATCAGGTGCTAAGAATCTAAGCCACAGCATCACACAGGGTCATGAGGCTGATTCAGACACATCCCTTTCCAAAGCAATCAAGCAAAGAGCCACAGGTGATGCCCATTCATTTGCATTTGAAGACTCTTTTCTTCAGGCTTCACAAAGGAGTAGTCTGAGGCAAAAAGCTTTCTGAAATTCAGGACAACAGAACAATAGGTAAGCAAATGGCCCAAAGCAGGATTTCTCCACTGAGACTTTCCTGGTCACACTGATATCTGAGTTTTCTGAGATGCTCGCCATTCCCTTTAGCTATCCAGTACATGGCCATGCCACAGAGCTTGGAGGTGGTATATATATTGGACACATAACCATGAGCCTATTTTGGAGAGTGGAGTGAATTCAGGAACAAAATAGAAACTTAGGAAGATAGTAGGTGTTGCCCATTCATAAGGCAAGCCGCAGTCCATTCATAAATTGGCAGGATGAATGTTGGGAAGATTTCTACTAGACAGGAGTCATCCATTGATGCATTCTCTTTTCTGATGTCTAGAACCACGGACACAGTGGGATACACAGACTTAGAAACACTCGCCTTTTCATAAGACTTATTAGAAACAATTCACTTCAAATCAAAAAACCGCCTTTATTACCTATTCTCAGAACATGAGACCAAACCACAAACCAACAGCCACATCCACAAAGACAATTTCTTCCCCCAAGTCAGTCTGAGAGTATCCATAGTGTCCTCTGATTGGTGGGCCATACTATGTTACCCCGAAATGTCCTGTCCTGTCTCAGATCTGGTCTCCTTGGTCAACACTGTGAAGTTCTCAGGAGCCAGCGGTGATCCACTAACTGCTTTCTCAGGAAAGGCCACTCTTCAGAGCTTTCCTGGCATTTGGGCATCCTCACCTCCGTAGGTACCAAGAAAGACTGACTCTGTCCTTGGTAAATCCGAACAATTGAGACCACTTGGACTGGGACTGGGACTGAAACAGGATTTGGGTGCCTAGCTTCCTGGATCTCAAGTTCAGAGTGTTCCATCACAAAGGATGTTAGGTGAGGTCACTTCCTTCATGATCTGAATGAGGTCACTGCCTTGGCAACCACTTTGTTCTAACAGTTGCTTCAAAGTGTCCCATGAAATGGAGGCTGCCCCTACATCCTGTGACACTTTCAAAAGTTCGAATGGTATATCAACCATAGGCACCCGGAAAGTGCTCTCCACACTGGCCTGGTTTGGTCCTTCTTCTCCATATTAAGAAGAGAGAGGCTGATTCAGACACATCCCTTCATCCTGACCAGGTTGTTTTCAATGGAAGATGACTTTTGCTCTCTCAGTTCCTACATATGTGCCTACAACTTCTCCAGAGATCATTTTGCGTGGACCTTTGAGTTTCTCAGCAGTTGGAAGAAACCGTACATTCCTGTATTTTAAGATCAACTCTGTCCCTGCTCTTCTGTTAAGTTAGATTGAGGGAAGAGTGTATGGTTAGGGTTAATAACAGTTTCGATTGGGGTTAGGAATCATTCTGCTGAATGAATAATGGTATGGCGAACCTTCGATATTTTCAAGAATATATAGGTAAAATATAAGTACGAAAACAGAAATAAAGGTAATATTTGAAGCCCAGAAGGGCATTGGGTCTTTGATTGCAATATTTAGCTTTGATTTATTTTCTGCACAGATGTCTCAGATAAATCAATATACAAAGGCATAGGACCTTGTACTTTGAATGATTGATTGTCAAAAAGAACTTCCAGTCAAAAATGGATAGTCGGGGGGCTGGGGATGTGGCTCAAGTGGTAGCGCGCTCGCCTGGCATGCGTGCGGCCCGAGTTCGATCCTCAGCACCACGTACAAACAAAGATGTTGTGTCTGCCAAGTACTAAAAAAACTAAATGTTAAAAAATTCTCTCTCTCTCTCCCTCTCTCTCTAACTCTTTCTTTAAGAAAAAAAATTAAAAAAAGCATAGTCGGTAGGATTAGGACGATAGTTGGTAAGTTTAGAACGGAGAGTAAGTATAGGATTTGCACCAAAAGTTCTTTAGCTATGGGGTTTCGGGTATAGAGTGAATGTAAATGTCAGCACTTGTGAAGAGTCAGTCACAATGATGTACTGGGGAAAATATGTAGGAAAGCAGATTTCAATAGAGACATTAGGAAATCTGGCAAAGTATATTCGGTAATGAAAATTTAGTAAAATAGGTAAATGTCGCTTGCTGTTTTTCTGTATGCTTAACAAAACACTATTGAAATCTTGAGAACTGTTTGCTAATCTTGTTCCCAGAATGTGCTGTCCCCAACTGCCAACCTACAGAATGTACTCATTCACCCGGTTGCACGCAAACTGCTCACTCGCCCAGACCAAACAATAAAGTTCCCTCTCTGCCCTCTCCAAGGAAAGTATATAAGCTCTGCTTAAGCTGTTCTCAGGGCTCTCTGCTCTATTCAAGTGAGCTCTGAGCCCCAACATGCTGAATCCCCAATAAACCCTTTGCTTTTGCATGAGACAGTCTCTTGGTGGGCTCTTCACCCGATGCTCGCCTGACCTTTACATATGGAGGTTCCACTGAGATCCGGCAGCGGCGAACGAGAGACCCCAACAGGCTCCTCTTGGGGTATGTATGGTGCCTCTTTCTGGTTTCAGGTTTCAGGTTAGGGCTTCGCAAAATGGCTGTCAATGAAGAGTGTGAGCTCTCTCCGACGGTGGCTGACATACGTGTCACAGAGCCACAGGCCACATCCCTGGGGGATGCTCCAGAGTATTCGGGAAATCGAGGAGCAATAGTCTCCTCAATTCAGTGATATTTTGTTTCAGATTCAGTATCGCCAGCCCATCGGGTTGGGCCAGATACTTAGTCCTGGTCTCAGTGTTCGAAGTTCCATTGTCTGTCTTTATTTTCTTGTCTTGTCTGTGTCGTGTGTCGTTGCTTTTACTGTTTGTGTATCTTTCATTATGGGACAGAGCACTTCAATGCCTGTGTCCCTAACCCTCGATCACTGGACCAAAGTACCCTTAAGGGCTCAGAATCTTTCTTTTTCAGTAAAATTCTGGACCTGGCAGACTCTCTGTGCCTCAGAATGGCCCACCTTTGTATTCGGATGGCCCCTAGAAGGATCTTTCTACTTCCCACTAATTTAAAAAGTCAGACGATATTGTCTTTCAGCCAGGGCCACATAGCCATCTGGATCAACAGCCATATATCTTAACTTGGCAGGACCTCTGCAAATCTCCTTCATGGGTGAAGCATTTCCTTGCCCCTACCCCCACTCCTACTGCTTCCCCCATGATCTCTCAAACCCTCTGCTCCTCCTCCTCCTCCAACCTCTGTTCTCCCTGAGACACAAGATTTGACTCTACTGGACTCTCGTCCCCCTCCTTATCTCCTGCCCAAGTCCCCCAAAGACCAACACCCTCTAAGTGATTCCCCTGCTGCTGACTCAACCTCTCCACCATTGGAGAAAGCTAAGCCAGCCCAGCGCCCTCCAGATAATTTCCCCGCGGCACACACAGCCCCTCCTCTTCTGGAGGAAGCTAGCCCGGCTAAAGGTACTCACCAGTGGTG
Organism: Callospermophilus lateralis; assembly: GCF_048772815.1. Classification (NCBI taxonomy): domain Eukaryota; kingdom Metazoa; phylum Chordata; class Mammalia; order Rodentia; family Sciuridae; genus Callospermophilus; species Callospermophilus lateralis. The sequence goes on from NW_027514311.1 coordinate 992,844, forward strand.
AATGATTGAAAAACCTGGAACTCGAATGATGCTCCCCCTCCATCCCTAGGGGCCAATGTTTGACAACGGCCTTGGGGGAAAAATGCAAGCCTACCAGTATTTACCTTTCTCCTCTTCAGACCAATATAACTGGAAAAATAAAAATCCCCGTTTTACCGAGGACCCCAACCGGCTCCTAGGTGTGGTTGAGTCATTGATGTTTTCAGACCAGCCTACTTGGGATGACTGCCAACAACACCTAGGGTTGTCTCTTCATGACAGAGAAACAAAAGAGAATCCTCCTGGATGCTAGAGAAAAATATCCTCTGACCAGATGTGTAACCGACAAAACTTCCCAACATATTTAACCCGGCTTTCCCTTGAATCAACGAAACTGGGACCCCAACACCTTTGAAGGTAGGGAGCATCTGTCCACTTATCACTGGGCTCTAATTGTGGGTATCTTAGTGGCCGCTAGGCGACTTACAAATTTTGCCAAGTTAAGAGAGATTATTCAAGGGCCTGATGAATCTCCCTCTATGTTTTTAGAGAGAATTATGGAGGCATATAGGAGATATACTCTTTCGATCCTCAGGCAGAGGATCAAAAGTCATCTGTCAAGATGGCCTTTATGGGCAAGCTGCCCTGGATATTAAAAGAAAGTTACAATGCTTAGATGGATTACAAGATATGACTTTGAGAGATTTAGTCAGAGTAGCCGAGAAGGTATACTATAAGAAAGAAAGTGAGGAAGAGTAGGGAGCAAAGGAAGGATAAAAGAAACAAAAGACAGACTAAGGCATTGACTAAGGTCCTGGTCACAACAACAAATAGGCCAGAAATAAGAAACATGGAGACAGGAAGGGATACCGGGGCCCAGACTAGAGGCCACCCCTGGCCTCAATTTAATGTGCCTACTGTAAAGAAAAAGGACACTGCTTCAAAGAGTGCCATTGAAAGAGACAGCCACTCTAGCCAGCCATTCTGACTCTGGAGGATGACTAAGAATGTTGGGTCTCAGATCCCCTCTGAGAGCTCAGGGTAAATTTTGAAGTGGAGGGGACCCTAGCAAACTTTGAAGTGGATACAGGGGCAATATACTCTGCCCTTATGGCCCCATTGGTCTCTCTATCAAATAAAAAGGTCTCTAATTCAAGGGGCTAATGGCAGAAAATATCGGGTTTGGACAACTAAGAGGACCATGGACCAGGGGAAAGGAAAAATCCATCACTCGTTCTTAGTAATCCCAGAATGCCCGGCCCCATTGATGGGCAGAGATCTGCTCACCAAGCTCCGGGCCAAAATAACTTTTAACCCTGAAGGCCCACAAGTGGAATTTCTAAATCCTTCAATAAAAACTCCTATAGTCACGGCTCTAAATATGTCAGTAGAAAATGTATATCAACTCACTCACCTTGGTTCAAAGAAATTGCATTCATTCCTGAAGGATGAAGAACAGAGTTTTTTACTAACCGACTCAAAGCAAAAGGAAATAACTGAATGGGTAACAAAAGCCTGTCAGGTCTGTCATGGTTAATGCTTACCCTTCCAAGCTTCCTGCAAAAAAGCACCTACGAGGAACCAGACCAGGACAATTCTGGGAAGTGGACTTTACTAAAATTAAGCCAGCAAGGTTTGAAATTAAATATCGCCTAGTCTTTGTAGATATATTTTGAGGATGGATTGAAGCCTTTTCCAGGAAAAAAGAAAAAAAAACGAAACAGCGCAAATGGTTGTCAAGAAGATCCTGAAAGATATTTTTACAAGATATGGCCTGCCTAAAGTAATAAGGTCTGATAATGGACTGGCGTTTGTAGCCCAAGTAAGTCAGGGGTTAGGCAAGACCCTGGGGATTAATTAAAAGTTACATTGTGCTTATAAACCACCGAGTTCAGGACAGGTAGAAAGAATGAATAGAACCATTAAAGAGACCATAACGAAATTAAGCTTAGAAACCTGCATAATAGATTGTACTATGCTCCTTCCTTATGCACTATTTCATGGAAGAAACACTCCCTCTGTTTCTTTGTGTAACCTTACCCCCTATGAAATTGTCCATGGTTCCCCTCCTTCAGTAAGGGACCTAACCCCAACTCTAAGACCTAACGGTTCCTTCCACACCCCATTGCTTGACTGAATTAAAGCTCTTGAAAGAACTCAGGGATACCTGTGAAAACAGATGGCCAATGCCTATCAACCTGGGGACGAATGGACTCTACATCAATATCAAGTAAGAGACTTCATCTACATAAGTCGACATCAGGTGTCATCCCTGAAACCCCACTGGAAATGACGATACAAGGTGCTACTTATAACACCTACAGCGGTAAAGGAAGACAGAATCACTTCCTGGATCCATACCTCTCATCTCAAGCCTGCGCCCTGCCAGACTCTGGCTGGAAAATGGAAAAGATTGGTAAAACTTTCAAATTGTGTATTTACCCTGTGTCTAAGGCTATAGACTCTTCCCTTGACCACCAGTAGTCCTAAACCTATTAAACCCGTTCAGCAGTGATGGCTGATCACAAATCCTACTGGTAAAGAAGTATGATCTATCTCGCATGCAGCCCACTTAGGGACTTGGTGGACATCTATCCACCCAGACATTTGTCAGCTGGCTATAGGTCTTTCCTATTGGGATATACCTGATGAAGAGGATCCCACTAAATTTCCATTAAATCCATTCTGCACCATTGATAATGGAAACAATCATTATGGATGTAGGGACACGCGAGCCAGATGCAGGTTGGCTAGCCTAGATTACTATGTTTGCCCGGTGGACTACCAAAGCCACAAACAGTCACGGTTGTGTGGGGGGAATGCGGACTTCTTCTGTATGTCTAGGGATGTGATCATACAGGCAGTGCATGATGGAACCCAAACTCCTCATCAAATTCTGTACACAGCATTGGCCCTATTACCAATTAGATCACCCAAACTGTTGGCCCCTAGAGGGGTCTCTAGATCCTCAAATTCTGCATGACCTTTTTAACTTCTGAATGTCCTCAAAAGGGTGAAAGGAGATTTCCCTATGTGGAGGCCTTTTCCCTCCTTCGCTCACATCCTGAACTATGCTTCTCCAATAGGTCCTCACACTCAGCCTTCCGCTCCAGACTCTCTGCTGTCACTCTCACCTCAGCAACATGATTTCTCCCCTCCAATTACTAGATCAAAAACCCAAACCTCCACCGGATCTCAGACCATTTCCCCCTTTCTGAGGTAGCAGGTACTGAGGTAACCCTCCACCGAATCACTCCTCTCTTCTCCAGTCAGTGCCCACACCGGGTCCCACCAGTTCCTCTTAACAGCTAACCCAAAGCTCAAACCAGCTGAGGAGAACCCTCAGACCCCTATCCAAGATGTAGTGAAAATGGCCTTTAAAGTTTCTTTGTCATTAGTGAAAACAGGTTACTAAGAATTTAAAGTCCCTCACAGGCTTTTAGGGATACTAACTCCTATCTTCTCCTCTGTTCTACCTGTTCTACTGCTCACCTTTTTGTTGCTAGGAAAATCACAAACACCTTTGCCAGTATTCTTTCACATCTCTGCTACCTCATTCTCAGATCCACGGAGCTGCTCACAGCCATGCCTTCCCCATCTCCCCCCTCTGTTCCAGGCCCACAGAAAAACATTAATTGACCTTCTACGGAAGTCTTCAGCATGGCTGACTTTAGGACTTTCAGGAAAAGAGTCCCCATGAAAGACTTCAAAGTAGATAAACTTCCTCTTTCCATGTTGCCCTGTTGTACTTGGTCACTGGCTAAAAATATCAGCACTCCTAAGTTAGACACCCCCTTACTAGTTTTTCACAAAATATGTGAACAAGGCCTTTGGCATTGATCTGGGGCTTCACAGAGATGGCTACATTTCAAAGATAAAGAAGTTACCAACTGGGCTCCATGGTAACAGCTGGAAGGGGGAAAAATAAAGGGAAAAAAAAGCTCTCCTTCACCCAGGTGTCCTTGAAAAGTTAACTTGCCCAGAACAGAGGAATAAAACAGAAAAAAATCTGCTTTTTGTGAACTTCTGCAGGCTGTGAACTTCTGCGCCCCTTCCCTTATATGTTGGGTACAAAATTCTGAAACTACCTAAACGTGAGTTTCAGGGAATTAATTGATTATAACAGAAGTAATGCCCTCTGAATCCGGTTGCTAATAAAATGGAAAGTTTCCCTGTTTTTGGTAGTATCTTAGGTGCCGTGCCTTGTCCGTCTCTACAACAGTATAATTCTATAGACTTAAACATTGTTTATGTTTTCAAGAAATTGTCAAGACGATGTGATTAAATGTGTAAAGGTGCAGATGTTTCCCAGAGTGCTTTATCATAATGCAGGTTCATTTGAAGTTCAAATAGGGGGGCATAAAACTCGGTTCCACTGAGAACATATATCCATCACTTTAGCCATCCTATTAGGAATAGGAGTTGCTGCAGGCGTGAGCACAAGAACCACTGCCTTGGTCCATGGGATACAACAAATGACACAATTAGAAGCAGCAATAGACCAAAACTTAAAGATATTAGAATCCTCCATCTTGGCTTTGCAGGAATCTTTAACCTCTCTCTCTGAAGTTATTTTACAGAAAAGGCGAGGGTTGAACCTCCTCTTCATGAAAGAAGGGGGCCTTTGTTCTGCATTGATGGAGAATGTTGTGTTTTTGCCGACCATACTGGAGTTGTAAAAAAATCTAGGAGTAAATTAAATAGATGCCTTGAAGAGTGTCAATGAGAGAGAGAGGCCCAAAAAGTGTGGTTTGAGTCTTGGTTCACACAGTCCCCCTGGTTAACTACGCATTTATCAACCCTGGACAGTTCAATAATAATCCTCATATTATTGCTAACTATAAAACCCTGTTTGCTCAACCGTGTAATTTCTTTTTTCCAAGCTCAAATTGGATGAGTTAAACTTATGGTAATACCCCACTAGCAAACATAGAATGTGACACCCCGCAATGATCACTTTTATGATTAAAAGTAGCCAGAAGAAGAAGTGGGGAATGAAAGGTTAATTGAATAGGCACTTTTCACTTCCTTTTTTCCTGTATGCTTAACAAAACACTGTTGAAATCTTGAGAAATGTTTGCTAATCTTGTTCCCAGAATGTGCTGTCCCCAACTGACTAACTGCAGAATGTGCTCCCTCAATGGGTTGCATGCAAACTGACCACTCGCCCTGACCTATCAATAAACTTCCCTCCCTGCAGTCACCAAGGAAAGTGTATAAGCTCTGCTTAAGCTGTTCTAAGGGCTCTCTACTCTATTCAAGTGAGCTCTGAGCATCAGCATGCTGGACCCCCAATAAACACTGCGCTGTTGCATGAGATAGTCTCTTGGTGGTCTCTTCTTTCGACCTCATCCGACCTTTACTTGGATAATTAAATGTAGAAGAGAACATCCATTCAAAAAGGGATAGTCGGTAGGATTAGGAATATAGTTGGTAGGTTTAGGAAGAAGACTGTGTATAGGATTTGGAACAAAAGTTCCTTAGCAATAGGGTATCGGTTAGAGAGTGAATGTAAATGTCAGCACATGTGAAGAGTCAGTCACAATGATGAACTGGAGAAAATATGTAGGAAATCAGATATCAATACACACATTATGAAATCAGGCAAAGTATAAAGTGAATGATAGGATTAGACATTAACAACAAGGTTGAGTTTCAATGTATTCTCTTAGGAAGAAACAAATATGTAGTCAGCAATATGATTGACATTTGAGAGCATTAGGCAACCTGGACATGGATGTTTTTAGTAATCCAGGATCACTTTCCATTTAGGATTTGCTACAATCATAAGTTTGACCTTTGCATTTTGTGATCAGAATATTACAGTGATAAAATGTATATGTAGATCAGGTGACATGAGTATTTTTTCTAACATTTCTGGGAGCAATATTTTGAAGACGTATAAATTAGTGTTGGGGGTACACAGAGTTGTACCCTGTGTCTATGAATATAGAAGTAATGCATGAATTGACAATACTGTGAATAAATAATATACTGTTTCCACTTTAAATCATGGATTGAATTGATATCTGAAAATATATAAGAAATCTTATATTGATATACAATCATTCATTCCAACGAGTTATGCATCTAATGGTAATATTAGGGTTACGTTTTATCATGAAAGGTGTGTGAGTTTAGCTTCAAAAGTGATTATGGAAATGGAAAATTATGTGTTTGGAAAGAAGTCTCATGAAAAGACGAATCAAGAAACCTAGAGGAATACATGTGTTCTGAAGCAGGAAGTGATTGTAAGTATAAAAAAACGTATAAATTTCCTAACTTGTGGATGAAATATATATCCTATGATGTGCAAAAACTGAAAAAAATAGTAATGTACCAGTGTTGAAAGAAAATGAATGTCAAAATACATATCATGTCCCATAGGAATCTACTTGCATTGATGTTAAACTGGGTCAGTTACTGTAGAAACATTAGGATTTGAAAGGACCATTTACTAAAGTTAGTTTTCAGTACTAGGAATCAAATATATATTTCAGGTGGATGAATATATCTGAGCATAATCTTGTGAACATTTTATTATAAATCCACATTCATGACATGAATGAATTTAGGGAGTGTATATGAGACACATATATTTCATATTTTGAAAAATCAGGAGGGTGTAAAATATATATATATATATATATATATATATATATATATATATATATATATATATCACAGATACATTAAAAAGTAGCAATATATAAATATATATGGGTATCAAAATTTATCTTGAAATATATATCATCCACAGATTAAAAAGTATTCATTTTAGTGAACATGGATTTATGTATAATGTTGTTCAACTAGGAACCTCACCCATAGGTGGAATTTTAAGATCCAAAAGCGTTTAGGAGTAGTGATCTCTTCTCACAATTTGTATCTGCAAAGTTAGCCACCTCACAAAAATGTACGTGTGATACCAGGTAGGATTCTATATGTGCATATAAAAATGCATGTGCTGAATAGGCTCCAGAGAAATGGAGACAGAAATTCAGAAATAAGTTAACATTAAAAAGAATGGAGAACTATTTCAATTAACAATTGACTATATTTTTAACACCTACCATTTATCATGCAAATAACAAGTCCAACTATACACCATGCCTCCTCTGAACTGCTTGTGTTTCTATAATGTTTCGGTTACTTTCCTCCATTATATTAGGATTAGTAATCAGAGTCTAGTAGGGTGTGAGTTAGTGTCAGGGAATCAGTATATTGAATGGAAAATAGAAAAATGAATCCAATGTGTATGCAAATATGTGGTACACAAAAATCTTCCCACTCTCATCAAGAACAACACCTAGATATCACCTACGCCCCAAGTAACACACAATTAGAGCAGAAGAGTTAGAAAATCCATGACTACATATCTGGAATGGAATACGATCAGGAGTTCACAGCCTTGGAAGTGGTAGAGGAGTTTCCAAAAGTAAGGGACAGGGTAAACACTCCACAAACATGGACCTCTGCCTGCCTAAAGACTTCTTGAGAAACTGTCTCTGAGGTTGGGCACTTAAAACATATGTTGTTGTCAGGAGCTTTAGCTTCCTTTCTAGGGAGACCATCAAAGCTGGGTCTTCATCTCTGTGACCTTGTGGATATGGTTTCTTATTTTCCAATGAACATGAGGCAGCAGTGCTGAATTCTGTCTTTGTAGGTAAACTGTGGCCACGGGGGGCTAAGTGTATCCACATGTTGGCTGTGTATCCATTTGGTCATCCTCCAAATTTCGTCGTGATTCTTGGTGCTGCACTGGGAATTTAATATTTGCTTCATGGAATACAAGGAGCTCAACTGGAACACAGTGCTGGAGGGAGTTCTGTCATGTGTGGTGGGTCAGGGTCAGCAGGAGAATGCACCAACCAGGTTTCTATCTCACACAGTTTGCCCCCTTGACCATAATAACCTGATTGTTAAGATTTCCCTTAAACCTCTACTTATAAAAAGATGCCTTTACATATAAGGGTCTGCTGGATGCACCATGTCAGCCACAAGCCATATGGAAGTCAAAGGCAGATCCACAAGGCCCCACGACAGAAGTTTTATCACAAAACTGCACATCTCTGCTGTAGGCCCACTAATCAGCAGGCTTGAACTTACTGGCATCTCTGTTCTACACCATTTTCATGAAACCCAGTCAATCAAGAAACTGTCTGATACACTCATCGTCAGCAACAGTATATCCAAAGGTTCTCCTGTGCAACCTGGTCAAGGGAATTTTAAGAATTTCATGGTATTTATCTAGCCATTATTCAAGCATGAGGTTGGAGGCACTGTGGGTTTCAATTTTTTCAGGAAACATTAAATGGTGAGGAAGCTCATTTCAATGAAACCTCTGGAAAACTCTCACAGGCAAGTCTTCCCAAGGAGTGGCCAAAAGGTCACCGAAATCCAGGACTATTGAGGTCTACAATGTGAGGTCCATGTGTGTTTTGACGCTCAAGTATGCCTGCCATGTGTTTTAGAAAAAATCATGTGATATCCAGGCTGTGATTCTCAGTGCTCTGTGGAAAGCCACCCTGGACCTAGATCTCAGTTTATAAGGGGGACTCTCATGTGTGGCCTGCGAAAATCCCAACACAATTCATGGCAATACTTCTCTGAGTTCAGTTCCAGAACTCAGTCTCTAAGTCCCCTTGAACTCACACCAGAGTTCAAGACCAGTTGGACCCATTCATTTCTTCCAACCGCCACACAAATGACCAAAATTAAAACCTAAACACTCCCACAAGGCCCTCATGTTCTCCATATAGACACTCATCATAACCTCTGGCTGAATTTTTCCATGAGGGGCGCAGCCCAAGACAGTGACCAAAATGAGCACCTTTGGCCCTCATTTGCCTAAAGTCAGGGTGGCCTGGACACCATTCCTGTGAACCAGGAGTGATTAAAAAGACCTGCCGTTAATACTGCTCTGCTTCTCCATTTTGAGGCCTACTGAATGTCAGGTATAGATTCTTTATGTGGTTTGGAGTCATGAGAAAACCCAAGCACTTCTGCAGGGTTTTGAATAACTCATTTGACCCAAAGGATCCTTATTCTCACTTGATGGAGTCAGGAACATCACAGAAGAAGGCTAGAGACTTCATCCACAATGACTGATCTTTTTGCCATTTTGGTTTTGGATGCACACATGGGATCTTTCTTTAGATCCATCAGGTGCTGAGAATCTAAGCTGGAGCCTCACACAGGGCCAAGTGGCTGATTCAGACACCTCCCTTTCCAAAGCAATTATGCCAAGAGCCACAGGTGATCCTCATTCATTTCCATTTGATAACTGTTTTTTTCAGTCTTCACAAAGGGGTGGCCAGAGGCAAATACCTTCCTGACATTCAGGGCAACAGAACAAAATGTAAGCAAAAGGCCCAAAGCAGGGTATCTCCACTGAGAGTTTCCTAGCCACACTGATATCTGAGTTTCTTGAGATGCTCGCCATGCCAATTCCTTCAGCTATTCAGTACATGGTCATGTCACAGTGATTGGAGGTGGTACATATCATGGATAAAAAACAATGAGCATATTCTGGCTAGTGGCCAGAATTCTGGAAGAAAACAGGAACTTAGGAAGGTTGTAGGTGTTTCCCATTGGTAAGGCAAGCCGCAGTCCTTTCATAAATTGGACAAGTTGATTGCTGGGAGGCATTCTACTACACAGGACATATTCATTGATGCATTCTCTTTTCTAATGTCTACAACCACGGACACAGTGGCATACACAGAAATAGAAACACTCACCATGTCAAATGACTTATTAGAAACAGTCCATTCCAAAAGAAATAAATCACGTTTTTTCTACCTATTCTCAGAACATGAGACAAAACCACAAACTGACATCCACACACCCAGGCACCTCCTTCCCCCAAGTAGGTCTGTGACTCTTCTGAATGTCCTCTGACTGGTAGGCCATACGATGTTCCTCTGAAATGGCCTTTCCTGTCTCAGATCTGGTGTCATTCACCAACTCTGTGAAGTTGTCAGGAGGCAGTGGTGAGCCAATTTCAGTCTTGTCAGGAAAGGCCCCTCTTCAGAGCTTTCTTGGAATTTGGCCACCGTCACATGAAGAGGTACCTAGAAAGACTGATTCTATCCTTGGTAAATCCAAACAAGTGAGACCACTGGGACTTGGACGGGAAATGGCTTTGGGTGCCTGGCTTCCTGGATCCCAAATTCAGAGAATTCCATCACCAAGGAAGTAGGTGAGGTCACTTCCTTCAGGAACTGAATGAGGTCACTGACTTGGCCACCAATATGTCCTAACAGTTGCTTCCTAGGTTCTCATAAGATGGAGGCGGCCCCTACTTCTTGTGACACATTCACAAATTAGAATGGTATAGAAACCATAGGCACCTGGGAACAGCTCTCCACAAAGGCCTGGTTTGATCCGACTTCTCTACATTAAGAAGAGAGAGGCTGATTCAGAAACATCCCTTAATCCTGACTAGGTTGTTTGCCATGGAAGATGACTTTTCCTCTCTCAGGTCCTAAATAGCTGCCTAAATCTTCTCCATCGATCATTTCTGCATGGACTTTTGAGGTTCTCAGCAGGTGGAAGATCCCCTACCTTCCTGTATTGTAAGACCAACTCGGTCCCTCCTCTTCTGTAAAGTTAGATTGACGGAACATTGTATGTTTAGGGTTAATAGCATGTTCGATTTTGGTTAGGAATCATTCTGCTGGATGAATAATGGTTTGGGAACCTCTGATACTTATAAGAATATAGACGTGAAATATAAGTACGAAAAAAGAAATCTAGGTAAGATTTGAAGCCCAGAAGGGCATTTGGCGATTGATTGGCATACTAAGCTTGAATTATGTTCTGCACCGAGGTCTCAGATAAATTTATTTACAATGGCATAGGTTGCTGTACCTCAGATGACTGAATTTAGAAGAGATCATCCAGTCCAAAAGGGATAGTCCATAGGATTAGGAAGATTGTCTGTAGGATTAGGAAGAAGAGTGAGTCTAGGAGTTGGACCAAAAGTTCTTTAGCAATAGGGTTTCAGTTAGAGAGTGAATGTAAATGTCAGCACATGTGAAGAGTCAGTCACAATGATGAACTGGGGAAAATATGTAGGAAAGAGAGTAAATATGTATCAATAGAGACATTAGGAAATCAGGCAACGTATAAAGTGAGTGATAGAATTAGATATTTTCAACAGGGTTGAGGTTGAATATATAATCTTAGGAAGAAACAATTATTTAGTCACCAATAGGATTGACATTTGAGCGCATTAGGGAACCTAGACATGGAGGTTTTTAGTAATCCATGCTCACTTTAAATTTAGGCTTTAGTACAATCATAAGTGTGACCTTTGCATTTTGTGTCAAGAATATTACTGTGGTAAAATATATATGTAGATCAGATGACATGAGTATTTCTTCCACCAATATGAGGAGCAATATTTTTAAAACTTATAAATTAGTATTGCGGATAAAATAGGCCTACCCTGTGTTGATGAATAAGAGATGATGCATGAATAGACCATATTGTGAATAAATTATATAACTGGTTCCAACTTTAAATAATGCATTGAAATTATATTTGAAAATATATAGTAAATCTTATATTGATATATATACATTCATTCCAACCAGTTATACATCTAATGGTAATATTAGGGTTACGGTTTATCATGAAGAGTGTGTGAGTTTTGCTTCAAAAATGAGTATGGAATCGAAAATAATGTTTTTAGAAAGAAGTCTAGTGAAAAGACCACTAAAGAATCATAGAGGAATACATGTTTTCTGAAAGAGGAAGTGATTGATAGTGAACCACATGCCTATAAATTTGTGAATTTGTGGATGAAAGGACATATTCTATGATGTCCATAAACTGAAGAAATAGTAATGTACCAGTGTGGAATAAAAATGAACTTAAAAATACATATCATGTCCCATAGGAATCTAACTGCATTGATGTTAAACTTGGTCAGTTACTATAGAAATATTAGGATATATAAGGACCATTCACTGAAGTTAGTTTTCAGTACTAGGAAACAAATATGTATGTCAGGTGGTTGAATATTTCTGAGAATAATCTGTTGAGAGCCACAGCCAAAGGAGCCCCAGCAAACTTGCAGCTGCCAGCAAACTTCCATTTGCCGGCTGATGATTGGCTCACAGCGGCCCCAGCATCATCTAGCTGATTTGCTTGTCTGTGGTGATGCTCATTGAGATGCTCAATGAGCGGTTTCCCCGACCTTTCAGACTGCCAGCGGATGATTGGCTCACAGCGGCCCCAGCAACATCTAGCTGATTGGCTCCTCTGTGGTGATGCACATTGGGCTGGTTCCCTGCCCTTTCAGACCATGGAACTGTTCATTGGGGGACTTTTTGGCTTCGCCCACGTGACCCAGCCAATCGGCCTCAAGAGGAGGAGACTTGTGTTTGAGGGAGAGGCTTGTGGGAAGCCTGTGGTGGCAGTTGGGCTCTGACGGCTTTTCCTGAGGAGCTGTTTTGTTTGGTGTCATCTTGTTGGGTTGTATTATAGTAGAAATACGGGATCAGAAATTAGTAAAAAAAAAAAAAAAAAAAAAAAACTGAAAGAGTGTTCAGTAAATTGTTAGAGGAAGGAGGCATCTCAGTAAAATCAAGAAAAGTCAGGGCATACGTTGATACAATACAAAAATGTAGCCCATGGCTTTTTCAGGAGGAGTTGTTAAATATATCACAATGGAACCATCATGGTGAAGATTTAAAAAGAATAGGAAAGAAAAACCCAGGGACTCTGCCAGTTGGCACATTGCTATTGTGGACGTTTGTACCTTGTTTGCTTAGTGGAAAGCCTTCAGTTCAGACAATGGTAGAGGAAGGAGAAGACATATTGATTCAAGTAAAATAGAAGGTCTCTCAAGTTAGTCAGATAGAGGAAAAAATTCAAGTAAAAGAAAAGGTCTCTCGAACTAGTCAGACAGAGGAAAAAAATCAAGTAAAAGAGAAGGCCTTTCAAGCAAGTCAGACAGAGGAAGAAAGTGTAAAACAGAAAAAGCCATCAGGGGGAAAGTTACAAAAGGAGACTACTACTAACACCTTTCTATCACCAGAGGGTGTAAGTGTCCAACCAACAGCACAACCTCTACAGGAGACTGCTACTAACACCTTTCTATCACCAGAGGAAGTAAGTGTCCAACTAACAAGGCCACCTCCATATGCTGGGAGGCCCCCAACCCCCACAGTTGATAGTTGGAATCCTGAGACAAGATCTCAAATATTAACATGCCCAGTATTTGAGGCAGGAGGGCAGTGAGATTACCATGCTTTAAATTTCAAAACAGTGAAGCAGCTAACAGAGGCTGTAACAACCTATGGTCCTCAAGCACCCTTCACTGTAAGCATTATCAAATCCATTAACAACATGAACATGAAGCCAGCAGATTGGGCTAATATGTGTAAAGCTGTGCTAAATGGAGGAAATACCTGTTATGGAAGATTGCCAATGAGGAATTTTGCAAGGAGACGGCTAGGCAAAATGCAGCAGCTAGTTATCCTCAGAGAAATCTAGATATATTGTTAGGAAAGGGACCTTATGAGGATCAGCAGCAGCAATGTGCATATGATCCTGGTGTATATGCACAGATTGCTATAGATGCAATTAAGGCATGGAAGACTTTTCAAGGAAATGGAGGTTTACAAGGTCAGTTATCTAAGGTAATACAAGGAGCTAATGAACCTTATGCTGAATTTGTAGATAGGCTTATTCAAACAGCTACCAGAGTTTTTGGAAATACACAACAAGCAATGCCATTACTAAAACAACTGGCTTATGAGCAAGCGAATTGTTGGTGCAAAGATATCATTAGACCATGGAAACATGAAGATTTAAACACATATATTAAATTGTGTAGAGACATTAAAGAACAAGAGCAAGTCGTGGAAGCTGCAGTAAAACAGGCTTTAGATGCCAGAGACATTAATGAACAAGGGCAAATTGTGGCAGCTGCAGTAAAACAGGCTTTAGATGCCAGGCCAAGAACATGCTACAATTGTGAAAAAACAGGACATTTTAAAAGGAATTGTCCCATAGGAGGAGGGTTTAACAAAACTAGGTATCAAAGGAGTAGAATACCAGGTATTTGTCCACGATGCCATAGAGGGAGACTTTGGGCTAATGAATGCTGTTCTCAAACCACCATAGAGGGTACACCATTATCAAAAAACGAACAAGGACCAGGTGTTTATCCACAATATCGTGGACAAAAACATGGAGCTCCTTTGCCAAAAAATGGACAAGGGGGCTCAATTCTCCGGGGCCCAAAACCACAAATATACGCAGCACTGGAGAAACCCATCAACCACATCAGGGTAGTGCCCAGGACACATTGTCCATCAGATCCCTCATCAGAAAAACCAGAGGGAGGGCAGGGTTAGACATCTGTGACTCTGCCAGAGCAGTACTAACTGCAGAGATGGTAGTTCAATTCATTTCCACAGGGGTAAAAGGACCTCTTCCCAAAGGAACAGTAGGCTTATTATTGGGACCCAGCTCTTCTACTCTAAAAGGACTTATGATAAGTCCTGGGGTAATTGATCTCAACTATGAAGGTGAAATAAAAATTATAGCCAGTTCTCCAAAGGGTATATTAGTAATTTCACCAAGAGATAGAATAGCACAGTTACTAATAATACCCAGCCTACATGAAAAATTTTCCAGTCGTACTGTAGAAAGAGGTTCCAAGTGATTAGGCTCCACAGGTGTAGATTGGGCTATGCTTTCTTTAAATTTAGATTCTGGCCCCATGCTTAAACTAAATATTCAAGGGCATGAATTTAATGGGCTACTGGATACAGACGCAGACCTTAGCATCATCTCTCGTCAAGAATGGCCAAAACATTGGCCATTACAACAAGCCACTCAAACGCTTCGAGGCCTAGAAGTAGCGTATAATCCCCATAGAAGTGCAATGGTATTAGATTGGAAGGATCCTGAAGGATGTGAAGGAACTCTACAGCCATATGTATTGGATCATCTTCCCATAAATTTATGGGGACGAGATAGTCTCCTGGACTCATTGATATTTTTTTTCGGATTCGGTATTGCCAGTCAATCGGGTTTTGCTGGCTCCTCAGTCCTGGTCTCAGTGTTGGACGTCCATTGCCTGTCTTCATTGCCTTGTCTTGTCTGTGTCATGTTTCATTGCTTTAACTGTTTGTGTATCTTTCATTATGGGACAGAGCACTTCAATGCCTCTGTCCCTGATACTTGATCACTGGACCAAAGTCCACTTAAGGGCTCAGAATCTTTGTTTTTCAGTAAAGCGCCGGATGTGGCAGACTCTCTGTGCTTCAGAATGGCCCACCTTTGGATTTGGATTACCCCTAGAAGGATCTTTCTACTTCCCACTAATTTAAAAAAGTCAGAGATATTGTCTTTCAGCCGGTGCTACATAGCCATCTGGATCAACAGCCATATATCTTAACTCGGCGGGAACTCTGCATATCTCCTCCTCCATGGGTGAAGCCTTTCCTTGTCACTGCCCCCACTCTGACTCCTTCCCCCAGGAACTCTCAAATCCTCTGATCCTCCTCCTCCTACACCCTCTGTTCTCCCTGAGTCACCAGATTTCACTCTACTGGAGTCTCCTTCCCCTCCTTATCCCCTGCCCTTGTCCCCCAAAATCCAACACCCTCTAAGTGATTCCCCTGCTGCTGACTCAGCCTCTCCTCCATTGGAGGAAGCTATGCCGGCCCAGCGCCCTCCAGATAATTCCTTTGCGGCACACACAGCACCTCTTCCCTTGGAGGAAGCTGTACCATCTAAAGGAACTCGCTGGCGGTGAATGATTGAAAACCCTGGAACTCTTGGGATGCTCCCCCTCCATCCCTATGGGCCAATGATTGACGATGGCCACGGGGAAAAAATGCAAGCCTACCAGTATTAGCCTTTCTCCTCGTCAGACCTATATAACTTAAAAAAATTATAATCCCCCTTTTTCTGAGGACCCCACCAGGCTCTCAGGTCTGGTTGAGTCATTGATGTTTTCACACCAGCCTACTTCGGATGACTGCCAAAAACTCCTAGGGATTCTCTTCATGACAGAGGAACAACAGTGAATCCTCCAGGAAGCTAGAAAAAAAATCCCTCAAACAAGATCTGCGTCTGACACAACTTCCCAAGATAATCAAAGGCGGCTTTCCCTTGAACCCACCCAACTGAGACCCCAAAATCTTTGAAGGTAGCGAGCATCTGTCCCCTTATCACCGGGCTCTAATAGTGTGTCTCCAAGCAGCCGCTAGCGACAAAGTAATTTGGCCAAGGTAAGAGAGATTATTCAAGGGCCTGATGATTCTCCCACTATGTTTCTAGAGAGAATTATGGAGGCATATTGGAGATATACTCCTTTTGATCCTCAGGAAGAGAATCAAAGGCATCTGTCACGATGGCCTTTATTGGGCAAACTGGCTTGGATATTAAAACAAAGTTACAAAGCTAGATTGATTACAAGATATGACTTTCAGAGATTTAGTCAGAGAAGCCAAGAACGTATACTATAAGAGAGAAACTGAGGAAGAGAAGGGAGCAAGGGGAGGATAAAAGAAACAAAAGGCAGACTAAGGCGTTGACTAAGGTCCTGGTCACAAAAACAAATAGGCCAGAAATTAAGAAACAGGTAGACAAGAAGGGATAACATTGGCCCATGCCAGAGGCCACCCTGGCCTCAGATCAATGTGCCTACTCTAAAGAAAAAAGGACACTGGGCCAAAATTGCCCTAAAAAGCGACAGCCACACCAGCCAGCCATTCTGACTCTGGAGGATGACTAAGAAAGTCGGGGCTCAGATTCCCTCCCCAAGCTCAAGGTAACTTTTGAAGTGTTTCAAAAGTGATTATGGAAATCGAAAATGATGTGTTTGGAAAGAAGTCTCATGAAAAGATCAGTCAAGAAACATGGATGAATACATGTGTTCTGAAGCACGAAGTGAATGAAAGTCAGACAAATGCGTATGAATTTGCTAACTTGTGGATGAAATATATATCCTATGATGTGCATAAAGTGAATAAATAGTAATGTAGAAGTGTTGAATAAAATTGAACATCAAAATACACATCATGTCCCATAGTAATCTACTTGAATTGATGTTAAACAGGGTCAGTTACTGTAGAAATGTTAGGATATGTTTGCACCATTCAAAGAAGTTAGTTTTCAGTACTAGGAAACAAATATGTATTTCAGGTGGATGAACATTACTGAGAATAATCTTGTGAAAAGTTGATTAAAAATCCAAATACATCAATATGAATGAATTTAGGGAGTGCATAATAAGACACATGTTATATATATATATATATATATATATATATATATATATAAAAATAGCAATATATATGCCAATTGAAATTCATCATGAAATATATATCATCATCATATCCGAAAATATTCATTTTAATGAATATGGATTTTTATATAAGTTTGTTCAAATAGGAAGCTCACCCATGGGTTGAATTTTCAGTTCCAACATTGTTTAGGAGGAGTGATCACTTCTCACAATTTGTATGTGCCATGTCAGCCACCTCACGAGAATGTACGTGTGACACCAGGTAGGATTCTATATGTGCATATTAAAACACATGTGCTGAATAGGCTACTGAGAAAGGAAGACAGTAATTCATATATTTGTTAACTTTAAAAACACATGTAGAACTATTTCAATTAAAAATTGACTAGATTTATAACTCCTACCCTATATATTTCAAAAGGCATGTCCAACTATACACCCTGCCTCCTCTGAAATGCTTGTATTTCTATTCTGTTTGGGTTATGTTTCTCCATCATATTAGGATTAGTAGTCAGAGTCTAGTAGGGAATGGGTTAGTGTCAGGGATTTAGTATTTCAAATATATGCTGCATAAAAATCTTCCCACTCTCATTCAGAACAATGCCTAGACATTACCCTCATCCCAAGTAAGACACAATTAGAGGAGAAGAGTTAAAAATTCTGTGAATACATATCTGGAAATGAATATTCTCATGAGTTCACAACCTTGGAGGTCGTAGAGGAGTTTTCAAAAGTATGGGACAGGGTAAGCACTCCACAAACATGGAGCTCTGCTGCCCTAAAGACTTCTTGAGAAACTGCCTCTGAGGTTGGGCACTTGAAATATATGTTTTCGTAAGGAGCTTTCTTTGTACTGAGATCATCAAAGCTGGGTGTGCATCTATGCGACCTGGAGGACATGGTTTCATATTTTCCAATGAACATGAGGCAGCAGTGCTGAATTCTCTCTATGTAGGTAAACTGTGTCCACTGGGGCCTAAGTGTCTCTGCGTGTGGACTGTGAAGCCATTTGGTCATCCTCTACTTTTCCTGGTGTTTCTTGCTGCTGCACTGGGAGTTTGGTATTTGCTTATGAAGTAAAAAAAGATCACCTGGGACACAGTGCTTGAGGGAGTTCTGTCACGTGTGGTGGGTAAGGGTCTGCAAGAGAATATACCAACAATGCTTCTATTCCACAAAGCTTTTCCCCTTGACCATAGCAACATAATTCTCAACATTTCCCTGAAACCTCTCTATATAACAAGATGCCGTTACATATAAGGGTCTGGTGGTTATACCATGTCAGTCACAAGGCATTTCGGAGCCAATGGAAGATCAACATGGCCCCACCACAGATGTTTCATCACACACCCCCCCTCCACTGCTCTAGGCCCACTACTCAGCAGGCTCCAATTTACTGGCATCTCTGTTCTACACCATTTTGATGAAACCTAGTCAATCAAGGTGCTGTCTGGTATACTCATGATCAGCAACCGGTTTTCCAAATTTTCTACAGTGCCACCTGGTCATGGAAATTTCAATAATTTTATTGTATTTATCTAGCCATTTTTCACGGATGAAGTTGGAGGCACTGTGGATTTCAATTCGTACAGGAACCATTAAATGATGAGAAACCTCATTTCAATGAAAGCTCTGTAGAACTGTTACAGACAAGGCTTCCCAGGGAGTGGCCAAAATGTCACATAAAATCAGACCCACTGAGGTCTACAATGTGAGGTCCATGTGTGTTTTGACTGTCACCCGTGCCTGCCAAGTCTTTCAGAAAAAAAAAATCATGTGATATCCTGGCTGAGATTCCCAGTGCTCTGTGGAAAGCCACCCTGGGCCTAGATCTCAGTTTCCAAGGGAGACTCTCATGCGTGCCCTCCTAGAATCCCAACACAATACATGGCACAAGTTCTCTGAGATCAGATCCAGAATGCACTCTCTAAGTGTAATCACACCAGAGTTCAAGCCCATGTGGACCCAGGCATCTCCTTTAACTGCCACACAATGACCACAATTAAAACCAAAACACTCCCACATGGCCCTCATCTGTTTCCATATAGATACTCATCATAACCTCTGGCTGGATGTTTCCATGAGGGGCGCAGTCCAAGACAGTGTCCAAAATAAGCTCCCCTGCCCCTCATTTGCCTAAAGTCAGGGTGGCCTGGACATATTTCCTGTGAACCAGGAGTGATCAAATAGGCATGCCGTTAATACTGCAGCGCTTCTTCAATTTGAGGCCTACTGAGTTAGAGGTATAGATTGTTTATGTGAATTAGAGTCATGAGAAAACCCAAGCACCTCTGCAGGGCTTTGAAGAACTCAATTGACACAAAGGATCCCTATTCTCACTTGATAGAGGTCAGGAACCTCACAGAGGAAAGCGAGACTTTATCCACAATGACTGGTCTATTTGCCATTTTGGTTTTAGATGCACACATGGGATCTTTCTTTAGATCCATCTGGTGCTGAGAATCTAAGCCACAAACTCACACAGGGCCAAGATGCTAATTCAGACACATCCCTTTCCAAAGCAATTAAGCAAAGAGCCACAGGTGATGCCCATTCATTTCCATTTGAAAACTGTTTACTTCAGGCTTCACAAAGGGGTGGCCAGAGCAAGAACTTCCTGACATTCAGTTCAACAGAACAATATATAAGCAAAATGCCCAAAGCAGGGTTTTTCCACTGAGAATTTCCTGGTCACACTGATATCTGAGTTTTTTGAGATGCTCGCCATTCCCTTCAGCTATCCAGTACATGACCATGTCACAGAGCTTGGAGGTGGTACATATGTTAGACACAAAACCATGAGCCTATCCTGCAGAGTGAACAGAATTCATGAAGAAACCTGGAAATTAGGAATGTAGTAGGTTATGCCCATCTTTAAGTAAAGCCGCAATCCATTCATAAATTGGGCAGGATGAAATGGGAAGCTTTCTACTAGACAGGAAACATCCATTGATGCACTCTCTTTTCTAATGTCTACAACCACGGACACCATGGGATACACAGACATAGAATCACTCGCCTTTTCAAACGACTTACAAGAAACAGTTCACTCCAAACCATACAAACCACCTTTCCTTCCTATTCTCACAACATGAGACAAAATCACAAACTCACAACCACACCCACAAAGGCACCTCCTTACCCTAAGTAGGTCTGTGACTCTATGGAGTGTCCTCTGACTGGTGGGCCACACAATGTTCCCCCGAAATGTCCTGTCCTGTCTCAAATATGGTCTCCTTGGCCAACTCTATGAAGTTGTCAGGAGCCAGCAGTGGGCCACTACCTGCTTTTTCAGGAAAGGCCCCTCTTCAGAGCTGTCCTGGCTTTTGGCCATTCTAACATCAGTAGGTACAAAGAAAGACTGACTCTGTCCTTGGTAATTCCAAACAAGTGAACCCACTGGGACTGGTACTGGGACTGGCTCTGTGTGCTGGCTTCCAGGATCCCAAGTTCAGAGAGTTCCATCACCAAGGGAGTAAGGTGAGGTCACTTCCTTCAGGAACTGAATTAGGTCACTGCCTTGGCCACCACTTTATCCTAACAGTTGCTTCCAAGTGTCTCATTAAATGGAGGCTTCCCCTACTTCCTGTGAAACATTCACAAGTTAGAATGGTATATCAACCATAGGAACCCGGTAATAGCTCTCCACACAGGCCTGGTTTGGTCCATCTCCTCTACATTGAGAAGAGAGGTTCTGATTCAGACACATCCCGTCATCCTGACCAGGTATTTTGCCATGGAAGATTACTTTTGCTTTCTCAGGTCCTCCATAGCTGACTACATATTCTCCAGGGATCATTTCTGTATTGAACTTGTGGTTCTAAACAGGTGAAAGATCCCCTACATTCCAGTATTGTAAGACCAACTCTGTCCCTGCTCTTCATTAAATTTACATTGAGGGAACAGTGTATTGTTAGGGTTAATAAAATGTTTGATGTTAGAAATCATTCTGCTGGATGTATAATGGTACTGGGAACCTGGGATATTTTTAAAAATATAGAGGTGAAATATATAAATGAAAAAAGGATGTCTAGGTAATTTTGAAGCCCAGAGAGGCAATGGGCCCTTCATTGGGATACTTAGCTTTGATTTATGTTGTGCACAGATATCTCAGATAAATCGATATGCAATGGCATAGGACCTTGTACCTTGGATGATTAAAATTCGAAGAGAACATCCAGTCAAAAAGGGATAGTCGGTAGGATTAGATAGATATTCGGTAGGTTAACAAAGAGTGAGTATAGGATTTGGAACAAAAGTTCTTTAGCAATAGGGTTTGGGTTAAAGTGTGAAAGTAAGTATCAGCCCACTTGAAGGGTCAGTCACAATGATGAACAGGGGAAAATATGTAGGAAAGCAGATATCAATAGAGATATTACAAAATCAACAAGTGGGCCAAGGACCTGAACAGACACTTCTCAGAAGAAGACATACAATCAATTAATAAGTACATGAAAAAATTCTCACCTTCTCTAGCAGTCAGAGAAATGCAAATCAAAACCACCCTAAGATACCATCTCACTCCAGTAAGATTGGCAGCCATTAGGATGTCAAACAATAATAAGTGGTGGCAAGGATGTGGGGAAAAGGGTACACTTGTACATTGCTGGTGGGACTGCAAAATGGTGCGGCCATTATGGAAAGCAGTATGGAGATTCCTGGAAAAGCTGGGAATGGAACCACCATTTGACCCAGCTATCGCCCTCCTTGGACTATTCCCTGAGGACCATAAAAGAGAATGCTATAGGGATACTGCCACATCAATGATCATAGCAGCACAATTCACAAAAGCCAGACTGTGGAACCAACCTAGATGCCCTTCAATAGATGAATGGATAAAAAAAATGTGGCATCTATACACAATGGAGTATTATGCAGCACTAAAAAATGACAAAATCATGGAATTTGCAGGGAAATGGATGGCATTAGAGCAGATTATGCTAAGTGAAGCTAGCCAATCCTTAAAAAACAAATGCCAAATGTCTTCTTTGATTTAAGGAGAGCAAGTAAGAACTGAACAGAGGGAAAGAGCATGAGGAAAATATTAACATTAAACTGAGACAAGTGATGGGAGGGAAAGGGAGAGAGAAGGGAAATTGCATGGAAACGGAAGGAAACCCTCATCGTTATACGAAATCACATATACAAGGTTGTGAGGGGAAAGGGGGGGGGAAGGGAGAGAACGGAACAATAACAGATGAGGTAGAGAGGGAAAATGAAAGGGGAGGGGAGGGGGGATAGTAGGGGATAGGAAAGTCAGCAGAATACAACAGTCACTAATATGGCATTATGTAAACATTGTGAATGTGTAACTGATGTGATTCTGCAATCTGTATTTGGGGTAAAAATGGAAATGCATAACTCACTTGAATCAAATTTATGAAAGATGAAAAAAATAAAAATTTTAAAAAGTACTAAATTGGCTCATCCTAACATTAAAAAAAGAGATATTACAAAATCAGGCAAAGTATAAAGTGAGTGATATGATTAGATATTTTCAACAGGATTGATTTTGAATATATAATCTTAGGAAGAAACAAATATGTAGTCACCAATAGGATTGATATTTGAGAGCATTAGGCAACCTGAACATGGAAGTAATCCATGTTCACTTTCCATTTAGGCTTTAGTACAATAATAAGTGTGAACTTTGCATTTTGTGTCCAGAATATTACTGTGATAAAATGTATATGTAGATTAGGTGACATCAGTATTTCTTTCACCATTTCTGTGAGTAATATTTTGAAGACATATACATAAGTATTGGTTGTACAAAAAGCTGTACCCTGTGTCTATGTATATACAGATAATTCATGAATAGACCATACTGTGAATAAATAGTATAGCTGGTTCCACTTTAAATAATGGATTGAATTCATATTCACAAAGGAGTGGTCTGAGGCAAAAACCTTCCTGAAATTCAGGGCAACAGAACAATAGGTAAACAAAACGCACAAAGCAGGGTTTCTCCACTGAGACTTTCCTGGTCACACTGATATCTGAGTTTTCCTAGATGCTCGCCTTTCCCTTCAGCTATCCAGTACATAGCCATATCACATAGCTTTGAGGTAGTACATATCTTGGTCACAAAACAATGAGGCAATTCTGGAGAGTGTCCAGAATTCAGGATGTAAACAGAAACTTTGGAAGATAGCAGGTTTTGCCCTTCAATAAGGAAAGCCGCAGTCCATTAATAAATCGGGCAGGATGAATGTTGCGAAGCTTTCTCCTAGACAGGACACATCCATTGATGCATTTTCTTTTCTAATGTCTACAACCACGGACAGAGTGGGATACACAGACATAGAAGCACTCGCCTTGTCAAAGGACTTACTAGAAACAGTCCACGCCAATTCAAACAAACAGCCTTTCTTACATCTTCTCAGAACCTGAGAAAAAAACCATACACACACCTACACCCACAAAGGCACCTCCTTTGTGGAGTGTCCTCTGAATGGTGGGCCATACTATATTCGCCAAAAATGGCCTGTTGTATCTCAAATCTGGTCTCCTTGGCCAACTCTGTGCAGTTGTCAGGAGCCAGCGGTGAACCAATACCTGCTTTCTCAGGAAAGGCCTTTCTTCAGAGCTTTCCTGGCATTTGGCCATCCTCACATCTGTTGGTACTAAGAAAGACTGACTCTGTCCTTGGTAAATTGAAACAAGTGAGACCACAGGGACTGGGACTGCAACTGGCTCTGGGTGCCTCTCTTCCTGGATCCCAAGTTCAGAGAGTTCCATCACCAAGGAAGTGCAGTGAGGTTACTTCCTTCAGGAACTGAATGAGGTCACTGCCTTGGCAACCTCTTTGTCCTAACAGTTACTTCTAAGGGTCCCATGAGATGGATTCTGTCCCTACTTTCTGTCACACTTTCACAAGTTAGAATGGTATATCAACCATTGGCACCTGGGAAGAGCTCTCCACACAGGCCTGATTTGGTCCATCTTCTCTACATTTAGAAGATAGAGGTTGATTCAGACACATCCATTCATCATGATCAGGTTGTTTACCATAAAAGATGACTTTTCCTCTATCAGGTCCTTCATAGCTGCCTACATCTTCTCCAGGGATCATTTCTGCATGGACCTTTGATGTTCTCAGAAGGTGGAAGATCCCCTACATTCCTGTATTGTAAGACTAACTCTGTCCCTCCTCTTTTGTAAAGTTAGATTGAGGGAAGAGTGTATGTTTAGGGTTAATAACATGTTTGATTTGGGTTAGGAATCTCTCTGCCCCATGAATAATGGTATTGGGAACCTGTGATATTTACAAGAATATATAGGTGAAATGTAAGTATGAAAACAGAAATCTAGGTAAGATTCGAAGTCAGAAGGGCATTGGGTCCTTGAGTGGGATTCTTAGGTTTGAATTATGTTCTGCATATATGTCTCCGATAAATTGAAATACAATGGTTTAGGACCTTATACCTTGGATGATTAATTGTCGAAGAGAACATCGAGTCAAAAAGCAATAATCAGTAAGATTAGGAAGATAGTCAGTAGGTTTAGAAATAAAAGTGAGTATAGGATTTAGACCAAAATTTCTTTAGCAATAGGGTCTCGGGTAGACATTGAATGTAAATGTCAGCATATGTGAAGTGTCAGACACAATGATGAACTGCGGAATATATGTAGGAAAGCAGATATCAATAGAGATATAAGGAAATCAGGCAAAGTATAAACTGAGTGATAGAATTAGACATTTTCAACAGCCTTGAAGTTGAATATATAATCTTAGAAAGAAACAAATATGTAGTCACCAATAGGATTTACATTTGAGAGCATTAGGCAACCTGGACATGGTTGTTTTTAGTAATTCATGGTCACTTTCCATTTAGGCTTTGATACAATCATGAGTGTGACCTTTGTTTTTTGTGTCCAGAATATTACTGTGATAAAAAAAGAAATATATATATATATATATATATATATATATATATATATATATATATATATATATATACACACACACACACACACATATATAGATAGATAAGGTGACATGAATATTTCTTCTACCATTTCTGGGAGCAATGTTTTGAAGAGGTATAAATTAGTATTGGGGGAACAAAGAGGTGTACACTGTGTCTATGAATATAGAGATAATGCATTAATAGACCATACTGTGAATAAATAACATACCTGGTTCCAACTTTAATAATGGATTGAATTGAAATGTGAAAATGTACAGGAAATCTTATATTGATATACACACATTTATTCCAACCACTTATACATCTAATGGTAATATTAATGTTATGGTTTATCTTGAAGAGTGTGTGGGTTTAGCTTCAAAATTGATTATGGAAATCGAAAATAATGTGTTTGGAAAGAAGTCTCATGAAAAGACCAGTCAAGTAACATGGAGGAATACATGTGTTCTGAAGCAGAAAGTGATTAAAAGTGAAACAAATTCCTATAATTTTGTGAACTTGTGAATGAAATATATATCCTATGATGTGCAAAAACTGAAGAAATAGTAATGTACCAGTGTTGAATTAAAATGAACGTCAAAATAGACATCATGTCCCCTAGGAATCTATTTGCATTGATGTTAAACTGGGTCAGTTACTGCAGAAATATTAGGATTTGTAAGCACCATTGATTGAAGTTAGTTTTCAGCACTGGGAAACAAATATGTATTTCAGGTAGATGATTATTTCTGAGAATAATCTTGTGAAATGTTGATTATAAATCCACATACATGAACATGAATGAATTTATGGAGTGTATATAAGACACATATATTTCATATTTATAAAATCTGTAGAGTGTATATATATATATATATATATATATATATATATATATATATATACAAAAAAAAACCACAAAAATTCATTAAAAAGTATCAATATATATATGCCAATCGTAATTCATCATGTAATATATATCATCCACAGAAGCAAAAATATTTATTTTACTAAACATGGGTTTATGTATAATATTGTGTTCTAATAGGAAGCTCACCCATAGTTTGAATTTTCAGTTCCAACAGCGTTTAGGAGCACTGATCTCTTCTTACAATTTGTTTCTGCCAAGTCAGCCAACTCATAAAAATATATGTGTGATACCAAGTAGGAATCTATATGTGCATATAAAAAGTACAAGTGCTGAGTAGGCTACAGAGAAAGGGAGACAGGAATTCACATATTTGTTAACTTTAAAAACGCATGGAGAGAGCTGCGGATGTGGCTCAAGTGGTAGCGTGCTCGCCTGGCATGCGTGCGGCATGGGTTCGATTCTCAGCACCACGTGAAAACAAAGATGTTGTGTCCGCCGATAACTAAAAAATAAATATTATAGAATTCTCTCTCTCCTCTCTCACTCTCTCTTTAAAAAAAACACATGGAGGACTATTTCAATTAAAAATTGAGTAGATTTATAAAACCGACCCTTTATCATGCAAGAGGGAAGTCCAACTATACACCATGCTTCCTCTGAACTGCTTGTATTTTCATTCTTTTGGGGTATTTTTCTCCATCATATTAGGATTAGTAGTCAGAGTCTAGTAGGGTATGAGTTAGTGTCAGGGATTCAGTATTTCGAATGGAAAATTGGAAAATGGATCAATGTGTATGCAAATGTGTACTACAAAAAAATTTTCCCACTCTCATTCAGAACAATGCCTTGACATTACCTTCACCCCAAGTAAGACACAATTAGAGGAGAAGAGTTAGAAAATCTTTGAATACATATCTGAAATTGAAAATGCTTAGGGTTCACAACCTTGGAGATTGTAGAGGAGTTTCCAAAAGTAAGGGACAGTGTAAAAACTCTACAAACATGGAGATTTGCCTGCCTAAAGACGTCTGGAGAAACTGCCTTTAGGTTGGGCACTTGAAATATATGTTGCTGTCAGGAGCTTTAGCTTCCTTTCTAGTGAGACCATCAAAGCTGGGTCTTCATCTCTGTGATCTGGAGGACATGGTTTATAATTTTCCAATAAACATGAAGCAGCAGTGCTGAATTCTTGCTTTGTAGGTAATCTGTGGCCACTGGGGGCTAAGTGTCTCCTCATGTGGACTGCGAAGCCATTTCATCATCCTCCACTTTTCATAATGTTTCTTCATGCTGCACTCGGAGTTTGGTATTTGCTTCACGAAATACAAGGAGTTCAACTGGGACACAGAGCTGCAGCGAGTTCTGTCACGTGTGGTGGATCAGGGTCTGCAGGAGAATGCACCAACAGGGCTTGTATACCACATAGGATGCCCCCTTGACCATAGCAACCTGATTCTGAACATTGCCCTGAAACCTCTCCATATAACAAGTTGCCTTTACATATAAGGGTCTGCTCGCTGCACCATGTCAGTCACAAGCCATTTGGAAGCCAATGGCAGATCCACATGGCCCCACCTCAGATGTTTTATCACACATTTGCTCACTACTGCTCTAGGCCCACTACTCAGCAGGATCCAAATTACTGAGATCTCTGTTTTACACCATTTTCATCAAAACCAGTCAATCAAGGCACTGTCTGGTACACTCGTGATCAGCAACAGGACATCCAAAGGTTCTTCATTGCCACCTGGTCATTGGAATTTCAAAAATTTCATGGTATTTATCTAGCAAATTTTCAATTATGAAGTTGGAAGCACTATGGCTTTCAAATCATTCAGGAATCATTCAATGGTGAGGAAGCTCATTTCAATGAAAGCTTTGGAGAACTCTCACAGGCAAGGCTTCCCAAAGAGTGGCCTAAAGGTCACATGAATCCAGGCCCATCGAGGTCTACAATTGAGGTCCATGTGTGTTTTGACTAGCAAATATGGCTTCCAAGTCTTTCAGAATAAAATAATGTGATATCCTGGCTGAGATTCCCAGTGCTCTGTGGAAAGCCACCCTAGGACTAGATCTCAGTTTCCAATGGAGACTCTCATGCGTGGCCTCCTAAATTCCCAACACAATTCATGGCAATACTTCTTTGATGATTGATCCAGAACTCAGTGTTTAAGGGGAATGACACCAGAGTTCAAGCCCAGGTGGATCCAGTCATCTCTTCCAACTGCCACATGAATGACTACACTTAAAACCAAAACATTCCCACATGGTCCTTACCTTCTTCCATATAGACACTCATCATTACCTCTGGCTAGAGTTTTTCATGTGGGACGCATCCCAAGAGAGTGTCCAAAATAATCTTCCTTGCCCCTCATTTGCCTAAAGTCAGGGTGGCATCGTCACCCTTCCTGTGAACCTGGAGTGATCCAATAGGCCTGCCATGAATACTGCTCTGCTTCTTCAATTTGAGTCCTACTGACTCTCAGGGATAGATTTTTTAAGTGATTTGGAGTCACAAGAAAACACAAGCACCTCTGCAGTTCTTCAAAGAACTCATTTGACTTAAAGGATCCCTATTCTCACTTGACAGAGGTCAGAATCCTAACAGAGGAAGGCAAGAGACTGATCAACAATGACAGATTTTTGGCCATTTTGGTTTTGATTGCACACATGGAATCTATCCTTAGATCCATCATGTGCTGAGAATCTAAGCCACAACCTCATACAGGGCCAAGAGGCTGATTTAGACACATCCTTTTACAAGCAATTAAGCAAAGAACCACAGGTGATGCCCATTCATTTCCATTTGAAAATTGTTTTCTTCAGGCTTCACAAAGGGGTGGCCTGAGGCAAAGACCTTCCCGACATTCAGGACAACAGAACCATAGGTAAGCAAATGAACCAAAGCAGGATTTCTCCACTGAAAATTTACTGGTCACACTGATATCTGAGTTTTCTAAGATGTTCCCATTCTCTACAGCTATCAAGTATATAGACATGTCTCAGAGCTTGGAGGTGGTACATATCTTGGAAACAAAACCATGAGCCTATTCTGGAGAGTGGCCAGAATTCAGGAAGAAAACAGGAACTTAGGAATTTAGTAGGTGTTGCCCATCCATAAGGCAAACCACAGTCCATTCTTTAATTAGGCAGGATGAATGCTGGGAAGTTTTCTACTAGACAGGACACATCCTTTGATGCCTTCTCTTTTCTAATGTCTACAACCACCGACACAGTGGGATACTCAGACATAGAAACACTAGCCTTGTCAAACGACTTACTAGAAACAGGCCACTTCAACCCAAACAAACAGCCTTTCCTACCTATTCCCAGAACATGAGAGAAAACCACAAACTCACTCCATACCCACAAAGGCACCTCCTTAACCCAAGTAGGTCTGTGACTATCCGGAGTGTCCTCTAACTGGTGGGCCATACTATGTTCCCCTGAAATGGCCTGCCCTTTCTCAGATCTGGTCTCCTTTGCCAACTCTGTGAAGTTGTCAGGAGCCAGTGGTGAACCAATACCTGCTTTCTCAGGAAAGGCCCCTCTTCAGAGATCTTCTGCCATTTGACAATGCTCATATCAGTCGGTACCAAGGAAGACTGACTCTGTCCTTGGTAAATCCAAACAAGTGAGACCACTGGGACTGGGACTGGGACTGGCTCTGGGTGCCTGGCTTCCTGCATCACAATTTCAGATTTTTTGATGACCAAGGAAGAGAGGTGAGGTCACTTCCTTCAGGAACTGAATGAGGTCACTACATTGGCCACCACTTTGTCCTAACAGTTGCTTCGAAAGGTCCCATGAAATGGAGGCTGCCCCTACATCCTTTGACACTTTCACAAGTTAGAATGGTATATCAACCATAGGCACCTGGAAACAGCTCTCCACACAGGCATGGTTTGATCAGTTCTCTACATTAAGAAAGGAGAGGCTGATTCAAACACATCTCTTCATACTGACCCGGTTGTTTGCCATGGAATATGACTTTTTCCCTCTTAGGTCCTTCATAGCTGCCTGCAACTTCTTAAGGGTATAATTTCTGCATGGTCCTTTGATGTTCTCAGCAGGTGGAAGAGCCCCTACATTACTGTATTGTAAGACAAACTCTGTCTCGGCTCTTCTGTAAAGTTAGTTTGAGGGAACAATGTATGGTTAGGCTTAATAACATGTTTGATTTGAATTAGGAATCATTCTGCTTAATGAATAATGGTATTGGGAACTTGCGATATTTACAAGAATATATTGGTGTAATATAAGTTTGAAAACAGAAATCTAGATAAGATTTGAATCCAGGAAGGGCATTGGGCTGTTGATTGGGATACTTAGCTTTGAATTATGTTCTGCAAAGATGTCTCAGATAAATCAATATACAATGGCATAGGACCTTGTACCTTGGATGATTGATTGTCGAAGTGATCATCCAGTCAAAAAGGGATAGTCTTTAGGATTAGGAAGATAGTCGGTATGTTAGAAAAAAGAGTAATATAGGATTTGGACCAAAAGTTCTTTAGCAATAGGGTTTCGGATAGAGAGTGAATGTAAATGTCAGCACATGTGAAGAGTCAGTCACAATGATGAACTGGGGAAAATATGTAGGAAAGCAGATATCAATAGACATTAGGAAATCAGACAAAATATAAAGTGACTGATAGGATTAGTCATTTTCAAGAGGGTTGAGGTTGAATATATTATCTTAAGAAGAAACAAATATGTAGTCACCAATAGGATTGATTTGAGAGCATTAGGCAACCTGGACATGGATGTGTTTAGTAATCCATGCTCACTTTCCATTAGGCTTTGGTGAAAGGTTAATAAAATAGGTACTTGTTACTTACTGTTTTTCTGTATGCTTAACAAAACACTGTTGAAGTCTTGAGGACTGTTTGCTAATCTTGTTTCCAGAATGTGCTGTCCCCAACTGCCAAACTGCAAATGTATACCCTCACCCGTTTGCACGCAAACCACCCACTTGCCCTTACCAATCAATAAACTTCCCTCCCTGCCCTCTCCAAGGAAAGCATATAAGCTCTGCTTAAGCTGTTCTCATTGCTCTCTGCTCTATTCAAGTGAGCTCTGAGCCCCAGAATGCTGGACCCATAATAAACCATTTACTGTTGAAGGAGACATTCTCTTGGTGGTCGCTTCCTCCGATGCTTGCCCGACCTTTACATCTGGAGGCACCAGCAAGATCCGACAGCGGCGGATGAAAGATCCCCAAGGGGCTCCTTTCAGGGTAAGTAAGGCAAATCTTTTTGGTTTTAGGTTTCAGGTTAGGGCTTGGCAAAATGGCTATGGGTGATGAGCGTGAGCTCTCTCTGACAGAGGCTGACATACGTGTCACAGAGCCACAGGCCACGTCCCTGGGGGATGCCCCAGAGGACTCAGGAAATCGAGGAACAATAGTCTCCTTGACTCAGTGATATTTTGCTTCGGATTCGGTATTGCCAGCCCATCAGGTTTTGCGGGCTACTCAGGCCTGGCCTCAGTATTGGACGTCCAATGCCTGACTTTATTGTCTTGTCTTGTCAGTGTAGTGTGTCGTTGCTTTCACTGTTTGTGTATCTCTCATTTTGGGACAGAGAACTTCAACACCTCTCTTCCTGACCCTTGATCACTGGAACAAAGTCCGCTTAAGGGCCCAGAATCTTTCTTTTTCAGTAAATCGCTGGACCTGGCAGACCCTCTGTGCCTCAGAATGACCCACCTTTGGAGTTGGATAGCCCCTAGAAACATCTACGTCCCACTAATTCGAAAAGTCAGAGATTTTGTATTTCAACCGGGGCCACATGGACATCCAGATCAACAGCCATATATCTCAACTTTGCAGGACCTCTGCAAATCTCCTCCTCCATGGGTGAAGCTTTTCCTTGTCTCTGCCCCCGCTCCTACTCCTTCCACCATGATTCTATCTCTCAAACCCTCTGCTCCTCCTCCTCCACCCTCTCTTCTCCCTGAGTCTCAAGACTCTACTGGACTCTCCTCGCCTTCTTATCCGCTGCCCTCGTCCACCAACCCCCAACAACCTCTAAGTGATTCCCCTGCTGCTGACTCAGCCTCTCCGCCACTGGAGGAAGCTAGGCCAGCCCAGTGCCCACCAAATGACTCCCCCTTGTCACACACACAGCCCCTCCTTCCCTGGAGGAAGCTGGCCTGGCAAAAAGAACTCAAAGAACTCCCTGGCGTTTTCAAACCTGCCTACTTGGGATGACTGCCAACAAATCCTAGGGATTCTCTTCATGACAGAGGAATGAGAGAGAAACTTCCTGGAAGCTAGAAAAAAAAATAGCCTCGGACCAGATGGGTGACCAACACAACTTCCCAACATAATCAAAGCCGGCTTCCCCTTGAACTTACCCAACTGGGACCCCGACACCTTTGAAGGTAGGGAGCATCTGTCCACTTATTGCCGGGCCCTAATAGTGGGTTTCCAACCGGCCGCTAGGCAACCAAATAATTTGGCCAAGGTAAGAGAGATTATTCAAGGGCCTGATGAACATCCCTCTATGTTTCTAGAGAGAATTATGGAGGCATATAGGAGATATACTCCTTTCGATCTTCAGGCAGAGGATCAAAAGGCATATGCCATGATGGCCTTCATTGGGCAAGCTGATCTGGATATTAAAAGAAAGTTACAATACTTAGATGGATTACAAGATATGACTTTGAGAGATTTAGTCAGAGTAGCCGAGAAAGTATCCTATAAGAGAGAAACAGAGAGAACGAAAGGGAGCAAAGGGAGGATGAGAGATGAAAAAGACAGATTAAGGTATTAACTAATGTCCTGGTCACAACAATAAATAGGCCAGAAATTAAGAAACAGGGAGACAAGAAGTGATACCTGGGTCCCCTCCAGAGGCCACCGTTGGCCTCAGATCAATGTGCCTACTGTAAAGAAAAAGGACACTGAGCCAAAGAGTGCCCTAGAAAGAGAAAGCCACGCCAGACAGCCTTTCTGACTCTGGAAGTTGACTAAGAATGTCGGGGCTCAGATCCCTTCCCCGAGCTCAGGGTAACTTTTGAAGTGAAGGGGACCCCATAAACTTTGAAGTGGATACAGCAGCAGTATACTCAGCCCTTAAGGCCCCACTGGGCCCTCTATCAAATAAAAGATCTCTAGTTCAAAGGGCTAACAGCAGTAAATATCAGACTTAGACAACTAAGAGGACCATGGACATGGGGAAAGACAAAATCCAACATTCCTTCCTAGTAATCCCAGAATGCCTGGCCCCATTGATGGGCAGAGATCTGCTCAGTAAGCTCCGGGCCAAAACAACTTTTAACCCCGAAGGCCCCAAAATGAAATTTCTAAATCCTTCATTAAAAACTCCTATAGTCATGGCTTTATAAATGTCAGTCGAAGATGAACATCCACTTTTCACACACCCCAAGACTGATCAAACAGGCAAGCTACCCCAGAAATGGATAACAGATTACCCAGATGCCTGGGCAAAATTGTTGGGTTAGGCCTAGCCATGAAACAACCTCCAAGAACAGTGGAGTTAAAAACCTCAGCCTCCCCAATCAATGTCAAACAACATCCTCTGAGCAAAAAAGGTAAAGATGGGATAAGGCCCCATATTCAGAAATATCTGGCCTTAGGGTCCTAAGGCCCTGTCAATCGGCCTGGAACACTCCCCTGCTACCGGTAAAAAATCCAGGAACTGGGGACTATCCCCCATACAAGACCTAAGAGAGATCAACAACAGAGTGCAGGAAATTCACCCCATGGTAAATAATTCATACAATCTGCTTATCACTCTGAACCCTGAGTAGAAATGGTATGGACATAAAGATGCTATCTATTGCATGCCTCTGCATAAAGACAGTCAGTTGCTGTTTGCTTTTGAGTGGGTAGACCCAGAAACCGGAACGTATGGTAAACTAACATGGACTAGACTCCCACAGGGGTTCAAAAACTCCCCCACTCTCTTTGATGAAGCCCTCCACAGAGATGTCAACAACTTCAGACCTATGCACCCTGAAGTCACCCAGCTTCAATACGTGGATGACCTGCTACTGCAGCCAACACCAAGGAAAACTGTGAGTCTGGGAACCAAGCACTATTATATAAGCTTGCTCAACTCGGGTATAGAGCTTCTTCCAAAAAACCCCAAATTTGCCAGCAAGAAGTAGTCTTCCTGGGCTATTCCCTTAGGGGTGGTAAACGATGGCTCACTGAGCCCAGAAAACAAACGGTTGTGCAGATACACCCCCCCCCCCAGCAGCAGACAACACAGAGAGTTTCTTGGGACTACTGGGTTTTGCAGGTTATGGATTCCTGTGTTTGCGTCCTTAACTTCTCCTTTATACCCGCTGTTAAAGGGAGATGCCCAATTCCAATGGACCCCTGAGCACCAGCAAGCTTTTGATAACATCTAACAACACTGGCACTGAACTCCTCAAGTTCACTGAGCCAAGCCTGCAATTTCAGAAATCCCTACACTACGTTAAAAATGTACATCAATTCACACACCTTGGTTCAAAGAAACTGCAGGCATTCCTGAAGGATCAAGAACAGAGTTTTCCACTAACCGACTCACAGCGAAAGGACATAACTGAACGGGTAACAAAACCCTGTCCGTTCTGTCAATAGGTTAATGCTTACCCTTCCAAGCTTCCTGCAAAATAGCACCTATGAACAACCAGACCAGGACAATTCTGGGAAGTGGACTTTACTGAAATTAAGCCAGCGAGGTATGGACTTCAATATCTCCTAGTGTTTGTAGATATATTTTCAGGATGGATTGAAGCCTTCCACACAAAAAAAGGCACAAATGGTGGTAAAAAATCCTGAAAGATATTTTTCCATGATACGGCCTACCTAAGGGTATATTGTCTGATAATGGACCGGCGTTCATGGCCCAGGTAAGTAAGGTGTTAGCCAGGACCCTGGGAATAAATTGGAAGTTACATTGTGCTTATAGACCCCAGAGCTCAGGACAGGTTAAAAAAAATTAATAGAACCATTAAAGAGACCTTAACGAAATTAAGCTTAGAGAGGGCATCAAAGGTTGGACTATGCTCCTGCCTTATGCACTGTTTCATGCAAGAAATACTCCCTCTGTTTCTTTGAGTAACCTCACCTCCTATGAAATTCTCTATGGGGCCCCTCCTCCAGTAAGGACCTAACCCCAACTCTAAGACCTACCGATCCCTTCCACACCCCCTTGCTTGACAAACTTAAAGCTCTTGAAAGAACTCAGCGATACCTGTCAAACCAGCTGGCCACTGCCTACCAACCTGGTGAAGAGGAGACTCCACATCGATATCAAATAAGAGACTTCGTCTACATAAGATGACTTCAGGTGTCATCCCTGGAACCCCGATGGACAGGACCATACCAGGTGCTACTTATAAAACCTACAGTGGTAAAGGTAGATGGAATCACTTCCTTTATCCTAATTCTCATCTCAAGCCTGCGCCCTGTCCAGACTCTGGCTTGAAAGTGGAAAAGACTGGTAACCCTTTCAAATTGCATATTGTCCATGTGGATAAGGCTATAGACTCTCCCCTTGGCCACCACTAGTCCTAACCATCATCAGCCCATTCAGCAGCGATGGCTGATCACAAATCCTATTAGACAAGAAGTATGGTCTGTCTTGCATACAGCCCCCTTAGGGACCTGGTGGCCATCTCTCCACCCAGATATTTGTCAGCTGAGTATACGTCTTTCCAATTGGGATATCTCTGATGAAGAGGATCCCATTAAAATTTCATTAAATTTCTTCCGTACCATAGATAATGGAAACAAACATTATGGATGTAGGGACATGCAAGTCTGATGCAGGTTGGCTAGCCTAGATTACTATGTTTGCCCGGTGGACTATCAAAGCCACAAACAACCACGGCTGTGTGGGGGAAAAGCCGTCTTCTTCCGTAAGTCATGGGGATGTGAGCATACAGGGGCTGCCTGGTGGAACCCAAACTCCTCATCAAATTCAGTTCACAGCATTGGCCATATTACCAATTAGACAACCAAAACCGATGGCCCGCAGAGGGGTGTCTAGATCCTCAAATTCTGTGTGACTTTTTCAACTTCGGCAAGTGCTCAAAAGGATGGAAGAAAATTCCCCTATGTGTATGCCTTTTCCCTCCTTTGCTCACATCATGAACTATGTTTCTCCAATAGATCCTTCTGCTCCAGACTCTCTCCTGTCACTCTCACATCAACAACCTGATTTCTCCCCTCCAATTACTAGATCAAAAACCCAAACCTCCGCTGGTTCTCAGACCATTGCCCCCTTGCTGAGGTAGCAGGTACTGAGGTACCCTTCCACCCACTCACTCCTCTCTTCTCCTGTCAGTGCCCACACCGGGTCCCACCAGGTCCTCTTACCAGCTAACCCAAAGCTCAAACCAGCTGAGGAGTGCCCTCAGACGCCTATCCAAGTTGTAATGAAAATGGCCTTTAAAGTTGCTTTGTCATCACTAAAAACAGGTTACTAAGAATTTAATGTCCCTCACAGGCTTTTTGGGATACTCACTCCTGTCTTCCCATCTGCTCTACCTGTTCTACTGCTCACGTTTTGTTGCCAGGAAAATTCCAAACCCTTTTCCCATTATTCTTTTATATCTCTTTTTCCTCATTCTCAGAACCACAGAACTGCTCTCACCCCCCCGCCTTCCCCGTCTTCCCCTCTGTACCAGGCCCACAGAAAAATCTGAAATGGCCTTCTCCAGAAGTCTTCATCGTGGCTGACTTTAGGACTTTCAGCAACAAAGTCCCTATAAAAGAGTTCAGTGTACATAAACTTCCTCTTTTCGTGTTGCTCTGTTATACTTGGCCACTGGCTGGAAAAATCAGCACTTCTAAGCTAGACACCCCCTTACTAGTTTTTCACAAAATATGTGAACAAGGCCTCTGGCCTTGAGCTCAGACTTCCAGAGATGGCTATATTTCCAAGATAAAGAAGTTACCAACTGGGCTCCATGGTAACAGCTGGCAGGGAGAAAATAAAAGAGAAGAAAAAAGCTCTCCCCCTCCCAGATGTCCTTAAAAAGTTATCTTTCCCAGAGAAGAGGAAAATAAAAACAGAACCAAAAACTGCTTTTTGTGAACTTCTGCAGA
This sequence comes from Callospermophilus lateralis, assembly GCF_048772815.1. Lineage (NCBI taxonomy): Eukaryota > Metazoa > Chordata > Mammalia > Rodentia > Sciuridae > Callospermophilus > Callospermophilus lateralis. Next base: position 1,029,962 of record NW_027514311.1, read on the forward strand.
CTGTAAATTTCTGAGTCTTTTCTCTTACATGTTGGGTACAAAATTCTGAAACTACCTAAACTTGGGATTCAGGGGATTAATTGATTAGAATAGAAGCAATGCCCTCTATATCCGGTTGCAACCAAATAGGACTGTTTCCCTGTCTTCGGTGCTATCTTAGGTGCCTTGCCTTGTCCATACCTACAACAGTATAATTCTATATACTTAAACATTGTTTATTCATAGAATTATCAACAGATGTGATTAATTATGTAATGGTGCAGATGTTTCCCCGAGTGCTCTATCATGAGGCAGGATCATTTAAATTTCAAATAGGGGGGCATACAACCCGGTTCTGCTGGCAACCTGTATCTTGCACTTTAGCCATCCTATGAGGAATAGTAGTTGCTGCAGAGGTGGGCACAGGTACCACTGCCCTAATCCATGGGACACAACAAATGACCCAATTAGAAGCAGCAATACACCAAAACTTAAAGATATTAAAAAACCACCATCACAGCTTTACAAGAATCTTTAACCTCTCTCTCTGAAGTTGTTTTACAGAACAGGCGAGGGTTCGACCTCCTCTTCATGAGAGAAGGGGCCTTTGTCCTGCATTGAGGGAAGAATGTTGTTATTATGCCTACCATACTGGAGTTGTAAAAGAATCTATGATTAAATTGAGAAGAAGCATTGAAGAGCATCAACAAGAGAGAGAGGCCCAAAAAGGGTGGTTTGAGTCTTGGTTCACAGAGTCCCCCTGGTTAACTACGCTTTTATCAGCCCTGGCCGGTCCCTTAATAATCCTCACATTATTGCTAACTGTAGGACCCTGTTTGCTCAACCGTGTAATTTCCTTTCTCCAAGCTCAAATTGGACAAGTTAAACTTATGGTAATCAGAAATCAATATACCACACTAGCAGACATAAAATGTGACATCCCCAATGATCACTATTATGATTTAATGTAACCAAAAGAAAGTGGGGAATGAAAGGTAAATAAAATAGGTAATTGTCACTTCCAGTTTTACGGTATGCTTAACAAAACACTGTTGATATCTTGAGAACTGTTTGCTAATCTTGTTCCCTGAATGTGCTGTACCAACTGCAAAACTGCAGAATGTACTCCCTCACCCATTTGCACGCAAACTACCCACTCGCCCTGACCCATCAATAATCTTCCCTCCCTGCCCTCTCCAAGGAAAATATATAAGCTCTGCTTAAGCTGTTCTCAGGGCTCTCTCCTCTATTCAAGGGAGCTCTGAGCCCCAGCATGCTGGACCCCCATAAACTTTTGGCTGTTGCATTAGACAGTCCCTGGTAGTCTCTTCCTCCGATGCTCGCCTGACATTTACATTGGTAAAATAATAAGTGTGACCATTGCTTCTGTGTCCAAATGTACAAATTAATATTGGGGGTACAAATAGGTGTACCCTGTGATATGAATATAGAGATAATGCATGAATAGGCAATACTGTGAATAAATAATAAAATGGGTTCCAAATTTAATAATGGATTCAATTGATATCTGAAAATATACAGGAAATCTTATATTGATACACATACATTCATTCCAACCAGTTATACATCTAAACGTTATATTAGGATTATGGTTTGTCATGAAAAGTGTGTGAGTTTTGCTTCAAAACTGATTATGAAAGTTGAAAATAATGTGTTTGGAAAGAAGTCTCATGAAAAGACCAGACAAGAAACCTGGAGGAATCCATGTGTTCTGAAGCAGGAAGTTATTGAAAGTGAAACAAATGCCTATAAGTTTGCTAATTTGTGGATGAAATATATATCCTATGATGTGCATAAATTGAAGAAATAATAATGTACCAGTGTTGAATAAAAATGAACGTCCAAATACACATCATGTCCCATAGTAATCTACTTGCATTGATGTTAAACTGGGTCAGTTACTGTACAAATATTAGTATTTGTATGCAACATTAACTGAAGTTAGTTTTCAGTACTGGAAACAAATATGTATTTCATGTGGATGAATATTTCTGAGAATAATCTTGTGAATACTTGATTATAAATCCATATACATGAACATGAATGAATTTAGGGAGTGTATATAAGACACATATATTTCATATTTTGAAAAATCTGGAGAATATATATATACAAAAAAACACACTCAGAGACATTAAATTACCAATATATATGCCAATCGAAATTTATCATGAAATATATATCATCAACAGATGCAAAAATATTTCTTTTACTGAACATGGATTTATGTTTAATGTTGTTCAACTAGGAAGCTCACCCATAGGTTGAATTTAAAGATCCAACAGGGTTTAGGAGGAGTGATTTCTTCTCATAATTTGTATCTGCCAAGTCAGCCACCTCACAAGAATGTACATGTGATACCAGGTAGGATTCTATATGTGCATATAAAATTACATGTTCTGAATAGGCTACAGAGAAAGGGAGACAGGAATTTATATATTTATTAACTTTAAAAACACAAGGAGAACTATTTCAATTAAAAATTAACTAGATTTATAACACCTACCCTTCATAATGCAAATGGCAAGTCCAACTATACACCATGCCTTTTTTGAACTGCTTGTATTTCTATTCTGTTTGGGTTAGTTTTCTCCATCATATTAGGATTAGCAGTCAGAGTCTAGTAGTTTATGAGTTACTGTCAGGGATTAAGTATTTTGAATGGAAAATTGGAAAATGAATCTAATGTGTATGCATATATGTGCTACACAAAAATCTTCCCACTCTCATCCACAACAATGCCTTGACATTAACTTCGTCCCAAGTAAGACACAATTAGAGGAGAAAAGTTAGAAAATCTGTGAATGCATATGTGGAATGGAATATACTCAGGAGTTCACAACCTTGGAAGTGGTAGAGAAGTTTCCAAAAGTAAGGCACATGGTAAACACTCCACAAACATGGAGCTCTGCTGGCCTAAAGACTTCTTAATAAACTGCCTCTGAGGTTGGGCACTTGAAATATATGTTGTTGTCAGAAGCTTTAGCTTACTTTCTAGTGAGACCATCAAAGCTGGGTCTGCATCTATGTGACCTGGAGGACATTGTTTCTAATTTTCCAATGAACATGAGGCAGCAGTGCGAATACTCTCTTTGTAGTTAAACTATGGCCACTGGGAGCTAAGTGACTCACCGTGTGAACTGTGAAGCCATTTGGTCCTCCTCCACTTTTCGTGGTGGTTCTTGCTGCTGCACTGGGACTTTGGTATTTTCTTCATGAAATACAAGGAGATCAACTGGGACACAGTGCTGGAGGGAGTTCTGTCACATGTGGAGCTCACGGTCTGCATGTGAATGCACCAACCAGGATTTTATCCCACATGGGTTGCCCCTTTGTCCATAGCAACCTGATTCTGAACATTGTCTTGAAATCTCCCTATATAAAAAGATGCCTTTACATGGAAGGTTCTCCTGGCTGTACCATGTCAGTCACAAGCCATTTGGAAGCAAATGGCAGATCCACATAGCCCCACCACACATATTTTATCACACACCTTCACACCACTGCTCTAGGCCCACTAATTTGCAGGTTCCAACTTATTGGCATCTCTGTTCTACACAATATTCATGAAACCCAGTCAGTCAAGGCACTGTCTGATACACTCATGATCAGCAATAGGACATCCAAAGATTCTCCAGTGCCACCTGGTAATGGGAATTTCAAAAATTTCATGGTGTTTATCTAGCCATTTTTCGAGGATGAAGTTGGAGGAACGTTGGGTTTCAAAAACCATTCAATGTTGAGGAAGCTCATTTCAATGAAACTCTGGAGAACTCTCATAGGCAAGGCCTCCCAAAGAGTGGACAAAAGGTCACATGAAGCCAGTCCAATTGAAATCTACAATGTGAGGTACATGTGTGTTTTAACTCTCAACTATGGCTGCCAAGACGTTAAGAAGAAAATCATGGATTATCTTGGCTGAGATTCCCAGTGCTCTGTGGCCTTGATCTAAGTTTATAAGGGCTACTTTCATGCGTGGCCTCCTAAAATCCCAACAAAATTCATGGCAATTCTTCTCTGAGGTCAGTTCCAGAACTCAGTCTCTATGTGGATTCACACCAGAGTTCAAGCCCAGGTAGACCCAGTGATTTCTTCCAATCGCCACACAAATGACCAAAATTTAAACGAAAACACTCCCATATGACCCTCATCTTTTCCACATAGACACTCATCATAACCTCTAGCTGGAGGTTTCTATGAGGGGCGCTGGACAAGACAGTGTCCAAAATAAGCTCCCTTGCCCGTCATTTGCCTAAAGTCAGGGTGGCCTGGAAACCCTTCCTGTGAACCAGGAGTGATCAAATAGGCCTACCATTATTACTGTTCCACTTCTCCAATTTGAGGCCTACTGACTGTGGGGTTTAGATTCTTCATGTGGATTGGGGTCATGAGAAAACCCAAGCACCAATGGGCTAGACTCTGAAGGGCTTTGAAGAACTCATTTGACCCAAAGATTCCTATTCTCACCTTATGGAGGTCAGGAAACTTACAGAGGAAGGCGAGAGACTTCATCCATAATGAATGCTCTTTTGGCCATTTTGGTTTTGGATGCACACATGGCATCTTTCTTTAGATCCATCAGGTGCTGAGAATCTAAGCCACAGCCTCACACAGGGCCAACAGGCTGATTCAGACACATCCCTTTCGAAATCAATTACTCAAAGAGGGACAGGTGATGCCCATTCATTTGCATTAGAGAACTGTTTTATTCAGGCTTCACAACAGGGTGGCCTTGGCAAAGACCTTCCTGACATTTAGTGCTATAGAACAATAGGTAAGCAAAAGTCCCAAAGCAGGGTTTCTCCACTGAGACTTTTCCTGGTAACACTGATATCTGAGTTTTCTGAGATTCTCGCCATTCCCTTCAGCTATCCAGTACATGGCCAAGTCACAGAGCTTGGAGGTGGTACCTATCTTGGTCACAAAATCATGAGCCTATTCTGGAGAGTGGCCAGAATTCAGGAAGAAAACAGGAACTTAGGAAGATTGCAGGTCTTGCCCACAAATAAGGCAATCCACTGTCCTTTTATAAATTGGGCAGCGTGAATGTTGGGAAGCTTTCTCCTAGACAGGACACATCCATTGTTGCATTTTCTTTTGTAATGTCTACACCCACGGACAAAGTGGGATACACAGACATAGAAACACTTGCCTTGTCAAATGACTTAATAGAAACAGTCCACTCCAAAACAAACAAACCAACTTTCATACGTATTCTCAGAACATGAGACAAAACCACAAACCCACACTCATTCCCACAAATGCACCTCCTTCCCCCAAGAAGGTCTGTTACTAACCGGAGTGTCCTCTGCCTGGTGAGCCATTCTTTGTTCACCCGAAATGGCCTGTCTGTTCTCAAATCTGGACTCCTTGGCCCACTCTGTGAAGTTGTCAGGAGCCAGCTTTGAGCCGCCACTACCTGCTTTCTCAGGAAAGACACCTCTTCAGATTTTTTCTGGCATTTGGCCATCTTCACATCTGTAGGTACCAAGAAAGACTGACTCTTTCCATGATAAATCCAAACAAGTGAGATCTCTGTGACTGTTACTGGGCCTGGCCCTGGGTGCCTGGTTTCCGGGATCCCAAGTTCAGAGAGTTCCATCCCAAAGAAGTGAGGTAGGTCACTTCCTTCATGAACTGAATGAGCTCACAGCCTTGGCAAACACTTTGTCCTAACAGTTTCTTCCTAGCGTCCCATGAGATGGAGGCTGCCCCTACTTCCTGTGACACTTTCACAAGTTAGAATGATATATCAACCATAGGTACTCGGGGAGAGATCTCCACACAGGCTTGCTTTTGTCCATTTTGTCTACATTAAAATGCGAGAGGCTTATTCAGACACATCTCTTCATCCTGACAAGGTTATTTGCCATGGAAAATGACTTTTGGTCTCTCAGGTCCGTCATAGCATTCTATATCTTCTTCAGGGATAATTTCTGCATGGATCTTTGAGATTCTCAGCAGGTGGAAGATCCCCTATATTCCTGTATTGTAAGACCAACTCTATCCCTGCACTGCTGTAAAGTTAGATTGAGGAAACAGTGTATGGTTAGTGTTAATATCATGTTCTATTTGGGTTAGGAATCATTCTGCTGGATGAATAATGGTATTGGGAACCTGAGATATTTACAAGAATATATAGGTGAAATATAAGTATGGAAACAGAAATCTAGGGAAGACTTGAAGCCAAGTAGGACATTGGGCCCTTGAGTAGCATACTTTGCTTTGAATTATATTCTGCACAGATGTCTCAGATAAATCGATATACAATGAAATAGGATCTTATACACTGGATGATTGAATAACATACATAATATCCAATAAAAAAGGGACAGTCTGTAGGATTAGCAAGATAGTCAGTAGATTTAGAAAGAAGAGTTAGTATAGCATTTGTACCAAAAGTTCTTTACAAATAAGGTTTCGGGTAGAGAGTGAATGTAAATGTCAGCACAATGACGAATTGGGGAAAATATGTAGGAAAGCAGATATAAATAGAGACATTAGGAAGTCAGTAAAAGTATAAAGTGTGTAATTTGTTTAGACATTTTCAACGGTTTGAGTCTGAATATATAATCTTAGGCAGAAACTAATATGTTGTCACAAATTGGATTGACTTTTGAGAGCATTAGGTAACCAGGACATGGATGTTTTTATTAATCCATGCTCACTTTTTATTTAGGCTTTGGTAAAATCATAAGTGTGACCTTTGCATTTTGTGTCCAGAATATTATTGTGATAAAATGTATATGTAGATCAGGTGACATGAGTATTCCTTCCACCATTTCTGGGAGCACTATTTTGAAGAAATATAAATTAGTATTGGGGGTACAAAGGGGTATAACCTGTGTCATAGAATATATTGATAATGCATCAATTGACCATCATGTGAATAAATAATATAACTGGTTCCACTTTAAATAATGGATTGAATTGATATCTGAAAATATAAAAGAAATCTCACATTGATATACAATCATTCACTGCAACCAGTTATACATCTAATGGTAATATTATGGTTGTGGTTTATCCTGAAAGGTGTGTGAGTTTTGTTTCAAAAGTGATTATGGAAATCAAAAATAATGTGTTTGGAAAGAAGTCTCATGAAAAGAATAGTCAAGAAACCTGTAAGAATACATGTGTTCTCAAGCAGGAAGTGATTGAACATTATATATCATACTATACATAATGTGCATAAACTGCAGAAATAGTAATGTACCGGTGATGAATAAAAATGAACATCAAAATACACATCATGTCCCATAGGAATCTACTTGCATTGATGTTAATCTGGGTCAGTTACTGTAGAAATATTAGGATTTTTATGCACCATTCACTGAAGTTACTTTTCAGTACTAGGAAAAAAGTATGTATTTAAGTTGGATGAATATTTCTGAGAACAATCTTGTGAAAATTTGATTATAAATCCACATAAATCACAAAAAATTATGAACACAAAAGTCACATGGACATTAAAATGTAGCAATATATATGCCAATTTAAATCCATCTTGAAATATATATCATCCACTGATCCAAAACTATTTATTTAATGAACTTGAATTTATGTATAATGTTGTTCAGCTAGGAAGCTCCCCCATAGATTTAATTTTCTGTTCCAACAGTGTTTAGGAGGAGTGATCTCCTAAATGTGTATGCAAATATGTGCTACACAAAAATCTTCCCACTCTCATCCAGAACAATGCCTTGATATTACCTTCACCCCAAGTAAAACACAGTTGGAGTACAAGAGTTAGAAAATCTGTGAATACATATCTGGAATGTAAAATGGTCAGGAGTTCACAACCTTGCAGGTTGTAGAGGAGTTTCCAAAAGTAAAGGACAGGCTTGATAGACCCAACCTGATCTTTTATTAGAATTGGGAGCCATCTTACCAGAAAGCCGTGAAAAGATAATTTGGGCTTTACTATAAATTACTGCAAATTCTGAACCTGCTTGGAATGCGTGCCCGTGCCTTGAACTCATCCATGCCTGGCTCTCTGACCAGATAACAGTGCTCTCTGAAACATTAGTGACACCTAATAAATATTGGCCTTCCCAGGCCAGACAACGACCCTCTCTGAGTCTCTAATGGTCCTCATAATTTCTGATGTTGGGGCCAGCAAAAAAAATGTAAACTACCATTAGTGTGATGCTTTCAAAGTTCTGTTATCTGTAACCCCCTTTTTGTGTAACTTTCTGGGCTATATAGCTGGGCTGTAGGAAAGGTGGTGTTGCTGTCTTGTTCCCGCCATTTTTGGAGGGATAGGCAGCCTGGCCGGTTTTAATAATAAGCCTGCCTTAATTTGATTTTAATTGGAGTCAGTGGTCTTTTCTTGCATCCTAGTCCAACATTTTGGAGTTCCCCAGTGAGATGACCCTGCCCGACCAGATCACAAGGCCAGACTGCTGAAAATTCTGAAGCTGGCCTTCCCTCCAGGGCTACGGGCTGGGGAGCCACTCTAGGGGGTGCACAACTTGAGATGTTCCAAGGCCTTGGAGTGAGCCGTCGGTCTGGGGAGCACTGCAGTGAACCACCGCACTGAAACTATTAGCAAGCACCTGGTGGAGGAGGCCTCCATAGGTTAGTGGCACCTTGATAACATCTTGTATCTGGTTAAGGGAGATCTCTTCTAATGACAGAGAGGTGGCCTGGGGAGGCTCACATACACTCCTGTCCAGGACAGTAATGAGAATCGTTCTGTCCTCTGTTCCGTTCTGTAGGGAATTCCTTTCAAGGTTAGAGAGGTGCCGAGGGACACGCACGTGCTCCTACCCCAGAGCTTTAGCAAGACGTTGAATTGCTCCTCTGTTTTTCTGTTTTGGCACCGGGATTCTGTTTTTTTTTTTTTTTTTTTTTTTTGTGTGTGTGTGTGTTTTGTTCTGTATTCTATATGTTTTTTTGTTTTTGTGCATTTTGTTTTGTGATTTCTGTGATAAAATCTTAAGGATATTGAACGTGAAAATGGGTAACAAAGCAAGTAAGCCTGACACCCTTTTGGACTGTGTTTTAAGGAACTGTGATGAACTTTACCACCATTTGTTAAGCAGAATGAGAGAAGCCCCTAGCTGGCTGCCTGGAGCAAACCCAGTGCAGATGGCAATGCCTGCTGGGGAATGAAGAACTGAGTATCTCCCAGCATCTGCCAAAGCCCTGTTTATTCAGGGAATTCCCTCCTTCGTTCCCTGCACTGTAAGGATAATGCCGCCTCTGTCTTCTTAAAAAAAGAGAAAAACAAAAAGGGGACACTAAATGCAGTAAAGTCACCATGGAGACACTTTATTTTACATTTCAGGTTGCTCCTCTGTGAAAACATTTGGTCCCCTTGTGGGGACATCTGTGGTGCCACTGGGGAAGGAGATTTTTCTCTTATTTGCTCTGTTTTAAAGGGTTCTGTCTGTCAGCCATTGTCTGGAGTTCATTTCTGCCTGTCTTGTGCCTTTTTTCTGGCCCTTTAAGACATGTGCAATAATGTGTTAATATTATAAATTGTTTCTTGGAAATGGTCTTAGCTGAATTTGTGTCTAAATGATGATGTTTCATTGTACCAATCTGGTATCTGAATGGGTTTTTGAAGCATTTCACAATCTTGCAGTCAAAAGTCGGGTTTAGGTAATTGTTTAGTTTATGGTTTCAGATAATTCATGCCAGAGAACATAAATACTTAGGATGGAAAACTAAAGAACTCTACTTCCAAGTTGGCAAGTAACTTCCCAATCATTCAGACTTTTTTTCACCAATTTTAAATTAGGTAGCCTGGGAAAATGTCACTGTGTGTACCAGTGCATTAATTTGGACAAGGATACTAAATCATAGTATGATATCTGTTGACAAAACAACTTGTGAAGATATAAAATTTTGTGAATTGTATCTTAAACTTGTATCATAATTTTCAACATCCTAACCTGAAAATAATGGTTAAAATACCTTAGGCCTAAGGTTTCTGCTCAGAATAGCCATTTTTTCCTGCTTCTTCCAGACCTCAGCCAGGGATTATTTTGAAATGCAAATGAAAGAAGCCTGTAAGCTTAGTAGGAGACTTATTTGAGGCCTAAGGAAAAAAAAAGTAAAATGTATGGTATTTACTTATTACTGGCCAGTCATTTTTTCTAGGACTCATATTTTTTTTCTTAGATTCTTTATTTATTTTTTGAGCTCATGATTTTGCTCCTACAGACCTAGGTTAATGTTTTTCTGATCAGTAATATCTTTGACCAACTGTGGAATTTTTAAATCATTGCAGTGGAGATTTCACCTGTGAAAAGCTACAAGGCCTTCACTTTTATTATGTGTGCACAATTTGTTATGTGTTGTATGTCTATATATGTATACATATGTCCGTATATCATATATATGATACACAAATTAACATATATAAGGAGCACTCATATTACAAAGCACTCATAAAAACAATTTTAAAAAGTGGATCCAAAGATCTTTAATTCACGTGATTTAAATGTTTCAATTTAAATTGGGTAAACTGATAAATATAAATTTCTTTAAATTTAAGCTTACAAGTTTTTCTAGGTGTTCAAAAATCTAATAAAGTATTAATGTCTACAAAAGGTCTAATATGCCTATGTTCCAGGACTTTTCTTTCAATCAAAAAAATGGCTTACACTGTTCAAAACATTTGTCTAATATTTTGATAAATAAGTAAAGTAAATTTGATATGGGATTACTCATTCATGAGTACTTTTGTTTGATATCTGATTGATATACTAAGGTCTGTATAAGTTTGTACTAAAGTCTGTATAAGATTGTAAAAATCAGTCATGTGTTAAAGAGACAAAAATTTCTTAAACATAAGTTTACCCATAACATTTAGTTTATTAAGATTTAAATTTTCTAGAGCAGGCAACCATAAAAATTAAACAACTGTTTAATTAAGAACTGTTATTTTAGAGCACTGTACTGCCATTTCTTTAAAAGCTAAACTTGGTTAATGTAGAAACATCAATGTAATTGTGATGCTATTAATGTGCTCATATCTTCCAGTTATAAAACTCTATAAGGTAGAAACTTTAAAAGAGCATTATATCAAGCAGGTGTTCTGAAGTTGTATGGTAAATAAAATATATATTGGGGATTTATTTACCTGTTATCAATAATATATGTAAAGTTTTATGTTACTTTTTACATTGTGGAACAATTTAAATGTATTTTTAAGTTAATGAGACCCTAATCTATGTAAAGGTTAAAATCTTTCAGCCGTACTTTAATTCATGTTTTAAATGTGATATCATATGGTGTGAGCTAATGTTCATGTGACCTCAAAAAATTTATGTAAACTTTGTAAAATGATATTTAAAAAACAAAGATCAGCTTTAGAACGAAAGCATTTAAGGTTTATAAGGAGCCCTGCTTACCTGAGATAAGACTCTGTGTCCCATCTTACTACATGTGAGAATGACTACGAAAGCAGTAGGTCAGATTTTATTTCATTTAAAGTTATGTTCAAATTTTTTTTTCTGTCAAGATTACTAGGATCTCAAAAAGATGATATAATATATAACTCACCCAAAAAATTCAGGGTAGCTATTACATGAACTAAGTATTTTTACTCTTGTTAAAAAAATTTTATTTTTTAATTTCCTTATAAGTGATCTAAAGATTTCCTGTTGGTGTTTTACAGAAGTGTTGCTTTAAGAACACAACATGGGTTAATTTAAGATAATAAGTCATCAACTACAAGACAGACAGAATAATAAGATCCCAATTAATAATATATAAATAATTATAAACTTATAGACATTAAAGCACAGTACTCTTAATATATGGCTGTTAAAATTCATTTGCTGGTTGTTTCAGATTAGGATTGAAAATTAAAGTTAAATAAAAAGGTCAAAAAAAAACGATATTTGACTCTTGCCCTCTGAGTCAGTCTGAATCCAGGGAACAAGGGATTTCTCTATGAGCTTTGCAACTCTGGGCCACATAACCTCCCGATCAGAGAGATTAATGAGACCACTGGAGAACAGAAAGCCAATCAGTGCATTTGCTACAAAGAGGTGAGTCATCAGGAAAGGGAGACATCCCTGATGCTTCTGAGGGAAGCCACATGGTCAAGCAAGACCTGGACCCACATAGCTCAAATTGCACTAGCAGAACTGAGAAGCTGCTCTCAAGTATCCCAAAAAATGACTCCCATAAAAGCTCAGCTGACTGCTAACAATAGATAGAAACAAAAGTCAGTTTGACTGCTTCATCTTAAACACTTAGCAAAGACAGTTAAAACCAAAATACAGCCAATCCTGGGCATTTTAAATAATAATAATAATAATAATAATAATAATAATAATAATAATAATAATAATATTTTAAGGTATACACTTTATGTTAGCCTCCCAAAATAAGTAAAACTGTTTGCTACAAAGAAGGATTCTCAGAGAGGAATGCCTGATAACTATAAAAATAGACTATCAAGAGGAGCTTCCAGAGGCAGAAGTTTTTAGTTTAAGGCCTACAGATATTCCTAACCTACACAGGTAGGCTTGGTGTTTGCTAGTACAATTATCCAGCCCTGAGTAACAGAATTAAATGTTTCTCTATTAAACACAGAGGTCATACTAGTGAAAGGATTCTGCAAAATCAGATGACATTAAATTATTAAACTGTATATTATGGGGAGGGACAACTGTATCACTAAAAGTTAAATATTAAGTTCACAGTCCTGATAATTGGGGATATTAAAGACTGGTGAGGGTACTTCATACAGTGACATGATAAAGCTACTGCAACATTTATTCAATACTCATGTTTTTTGTTTCTCTCATAGAAGAACCCATCCCCAGATGACTTTACAACCTGTTCTTCCTCAACAAGACTTCAAAAAGAACTGACTTCAAAAAGGCAACTCATGTCCCTCACGCCATGCACACTCATGTCACCCTTTCTCAGCTGAGAAAAAGCCAAAATGAGAGACGACTCTCTACTTACACCAATGGAGCCAAAAATAAATAGACTATCAATATAAGTAATTAATTAAGTCAGGTAATATCAGGGAGACTGGTTTTCGGTGAGTTCTAAAAATTTGGTGACTGTTAACTGAGGGATTAAAATTTCCTCAGTGCTTTTCCACTAACCTATCAAGGATTACAAAGGGACACATAAGAAAAGGGGGGAATGATACACCCAACCTTACCTTTTATTAAAATTGGGAGCCATATTGCAACAAAGCCATGAAAAAATCATTTTGGCTTTACTGTAAATTACTGCAAATTCTGAACCTGCTTGGAATGACTGCCCGTGCCTTGAACTCACCCGTGCATGGCTCTCTGACCAGATAGCAGCCCTCTCTGAAACTTTGTCACACCTCATAAATATTGGCCTTTTGTGGCCAGACAATGACCCTCTCTGAGGCTCTAATGGTCCTCATAAATTTTGATGTTGGGGCTAGCAAAAAAAAAAAAAAATGTAAACTCCCATTAGTGTGATGCTTGTCAGAGTTCTATTATCTGTTACCCCATTTTTGTGTAACTTTCTGGGCTACAAACCTGGGCTGTAGTAAAGGTGGGGTTGCTCTCTTGTTCTTGCAATTTTGGGAGGGAGTGGCAGCCCAGCCAGTGGAAATAATAAGCTTACTTTAATTTGATTTTAATTGGAGTCAGTGTTCTTTTCTTACATCCTGGTCTAAGAGGTAAACACTCCACAAACATAGAGCTCTGCTGGCCTAAAGACTTCTTGAGAAACTGCCTCTACTTTAAATATATTTTGTTGTCAGAAGGTTTAGCTTCTTTTCTAGTGAGACCATCAAAGCTGGGTCTGCATCTATGTGAATGGAGAGCATGGTTTCTTATTTTCCAATGAACATGAGGCAGCAGTGCTGAATTATCTCTTGGTAGGTAAACTGTGGCCATTGGGGGCTAAGTGTCTCCCTGTGTGGACTGTGAAGCCATTTGATCATCCTCCATTTTTGTGGTGTTTCTTGGTGCTGCACTGGGAGTTTGGTATTTGCTTCACGAAATACAAGGAGTTCAACTGCGACACAGTGCTGGAGGGAGTTCTGTCATGTGTGGTGGGTCAGAAACTGCAGGAGAATGCACCAACCAGGCTTCTATTTCACATAGCTTTTTCCTTGACCATACCCACCTGATTCTGAACATTGCCTTGAAACCTCTCCATATAATAAGATGCCTTAACATGTAAGGTTCTGCTGGATGCACCATGGCAGCCAAAAGGCATTTGGAAGTCAATTGGAAATCCACACGGCCCCACCTCAGATATTTTATCACACACCTGCACACCACTGCTCTGGGCCCACTATTCAGCAGTGCAAATTACTGGCATCTCTGTTCTTCACCATTTTCATGAAACCCAGTCAATCAAGGCACTGTCTGGTACACTCATGATCAGCAACAGGAGATCCAAAGGTTCTCCAGTGCCACCTGGTCATGGGAGTTTTAAAAATTTCAGGGTGTTTATCTAGCCACTTTTCAAGGATGAAGTTGGAGAAACTGTGGGTTTCAATTCATTCAGGAACCATTTAATGTTGAGGAACCTCATTTCAATGAATGCTCTGGAGAACTCTCAAAGGCAAGGCTTCCCAAAGAGTAGCCAAACGGTCACATGAAGCCCAGCCCATTGAGGTCTACAATGTGAGGTCCATGTGTGTTTTGACTCTCAACTATGCCTGTCAAGTCTTTCATAATAAAATCATGTGATATCCTGGCTGAGATTCCCAGTGATCAGTCGAAAGCCACCCTTGGCCTAGATTTCAGTTTCCAAGGGCGACTCTCATGCGTGGCATTCTAAAATCGCAACACAATTCATGACAATACTTCTCTGAGGTCAGTTTCAGAACTCAGTCTCTAAGGGGAATCATACCAAAGTTTCAGCCCTGGTGGATCCAGTCATTTCTTCCAACTGCTACACAAATGAACACAATTAAAACCAAAACACTCCCACATGGTCCTCACCTTCTTCCATATAGACACTCATTATAACCTCTGGCTGGAGGTTTCCATGAGGGGCGCAGCACAAGACAGTATCCAAAACAAGCTTCCTTGTCCCTTATTTGCTTAAAGTCAGCTAGGCCTGGACAACATTCCTGTGAACCAGGAGTGATAAAATAAGCCTGGGCTTAATACTGTTCTGCTTCTCCAATTTGAGGCCTACTGACTGTCAGGTATAGATTCTTTATGTGATTTGGAATAATGAAAAAACCCAAGCTCATATGGGTTAGCCTCTCCAGGGCTTTGAAGAACTCATTTGACTCAAAGGATCCATATTCTCCCTTGATGGAGATCAGAAACCTATCAGAGTAAGGCAAGATACTCCATACACAGTGACTGATCTTTTTGCCATTTTGGTTTTGAAAGCACACATGGAATCTTTCTTTAGTTCCAACAGGTGCTGAGAATCTAAGCCACTGCCTCACACAGGGCCAAGTGGCTGATTCAGACACATCCCTTTCCAAAGCAATTAAGCAAAGATACACAGGTGATGACCATTCATTTCCATTTGAAAACTGTTTTCTTAAGGCTTCACAAATTGGTGGACTGAGGCAAAGACCTTCCTGACACTCAGAGCAACAGAAAAATAGGTAAGCAAAAGGCCCAAAGCAGGGTTTCTCTACTGAGACTTTCTTTGTCACACTGTTATCTGAGTTTTCTGAGATGCTTGCTATTCCCTTCAGCTATCCAGTACATGGACATGTCACAGAGCTTGGAGGTGGTACATATCTTGGACAGAAAACCATGAGCCTACTCTGGAGAGTGGCCAGAATTCAGGAAGAAAACAGGAACTTCAGAAGATAGTGGGTGTTGCCCGTCCCTAAAGCAACCTGCAGTCCACTCATAAATTGGACAGGATGAATGTTGGCAAACTTTCTACTAGACAGGACACATCCATTGATGCATTATCTTTTATAATGTCTACAACCACGGACACAGTGGGATACACAGGCATACCAACAATCGCCTTGTCAAATGACTTACTATAAACAGTCCACTCCAAAACAAACAAACCGCCTTTCTTACCTATTCTCAGAACATGAGACTAAACCACAAAATCACAACCACACCCACGACACCTCCTTTATTCAAGTAGGTCTGTTACTAATTGGAATGTACTCTGACTGATGGGCCATACTATGTTTCCTTGAAATGGCCTGTCCTTCTCAGATCGGGTATCCTTGGCCAACACTGTGAAGTTTTCAGGAGCCAGTGGTGAGCCACTACCTGCTTTCTAAGGAAATTCCCCTTTTCAGAACTCTCCTGGCATTTGGCAATCCTCACATCAGTAGGTACCAAGGAAGACTTACTCTGTCCTTGGTTATTCCAAACAACTGAGCCCACTGGGAAAGAAACTGGGACTGACTCTGGGTGCCTGGCTTCCTGGATCCCAAGTTCAGAGAGATCCGTCATCAAGGAAGAGGGGTAGGTCACTTCATTCAGGAACTGAATGAGGTTACTGCCGTGGCAACCACTTTGTCCTAACAATTGCTTTCAAGGGTCCCATGAGATGGAGGCTGCCCCTACTTCCTGTGACACTTTCACAAGTTAGATTGGTATATCAACCATTGGCACCTGGGAACAGCTCTCCACACAGGCCTGGTTTGGTCCATCTTCTCTACATTAAGAAGAGAGAAGCTGATTCAGACACAACCCTTCATCCTGACCAGGTTGTTTGCCATGGAGGATGACTTTTGGTCTCTTAGGTCCTCCATAGCTGCTTACAACTTCTCCAGGAATCATTTCTGCATGGACCTTTGAGTTTCTCAGCATGTGGAAGATCCCCTATATTCCTGTATTGTAAGACCAACTCTATCCCTGCTCTTCTGTAAAGTTAAATTGACTGAACAGTGTATGGTTAGGTTAACTAACAGGTTCGATTTGGATTAGGAATCTTTCTGCGCGATGAATAATGGTATTGGGAAACTGCGATATTTACAAGAATATATAGGTGAAATATAAGTATGAAAACAGAAATCTAGCTAAGATATGAAGCCCAAAAGGGCATTGGGCCCTTGATTGGGATACGTAGCTTTGAATTATGTTCTGCACTGATGTGTCAGGTAAATCGATATACAATGGCTTAGGTCCTTGTACCATGGATGATTAAATGTAGAAGAGAACTTCCAGTCAAAAGGGATAGTCGGTAGGATTCGGAAGATTCTCAGTAGGTTTAGAAAGAAGAGTGAGTATAGGATTTGGACCAAATGTTGTTTAGCAATAGGGTTTCCGGTAGACAGTGAATGTTAATGTCAGCACAAGTGAAGAGACTGTCACAATGATGAACTGGGGAAAATAGTTAGGAAAGCTGATATCAATAGAGACATTACGAAATCAGGCAAAGTATAAAGTGAGTGATAGGATTAGATATTTTCAACAGGGTTGAGTTTGAATATATAATCTAAGAAAGAAACAAATATGTAGTGACCAATAGGATTGACATTTGACAGCATTAGGCAACCTGGACATGGATGTTTAGTAATCCATGCTCACTTTTCATTTAGTCTTTGCTACAATCTTAAGTGTGACCTTTGCTTTTTTTGGCCAGAATATTACTGTGATAAAACGTACATGTAGATCAGGTGACATGACTCTTTCTTCCACCATTTCTGGCAGCAACATTTTCAAGACGTATAAATTAGTAATGGGGGTAAAAAGAGGTGTACCCTTGTCTGTGCATATAGAGATACTGCATGAATAGACCATACTGTGAATAAATAATATATCTGGTTCTGACTTTAAATAATGGATTGAAATTATATCTGAAAAAATACAGGAAATCTTATATTGACATACAAACATTCATTCCAACCAGTTATATATCTAATGGCCACATTAAGTTTATGGTTTATCATGAAGGGTGTGTGAGTTTTGCTTCAAAAGTGATTATGGAAATCGAAAATAATGTGTTTGGAAAGAAGTCTCATGAAAAGACCAGTCAAGAAACCTGGAGGAATACATGTTTCATGACGCAGGAAGTGATTGTGAAACAAATGCGTATAAATTTGTGAACTTGTGGATGAAGAATATATTTCCTATGATTTGTAAAAACTGAAGAAATAGTAATGTACCAGTGTTGAATGAAAATAAACGTCAGAATACACAACATGTCCCATACGAATCTACTTGATTGATGTTAATCTGGGTCAGTTACTGTACAAATATTAGGATTAGTAAGCACCATTTACTGAAGTTAGTTTTCAGAACTATGAAACAAATGTGTATTTCAGGTGGATGAATATTTCTGAGAATAATTTTGTGAAAAGTTTATTATAAATCCACATTTTTGAACATGGATGAACTTAGGGAGTGTATTTAAGAAACATATATTTCATATTTTAAAAATCAGGACAGTGTGTATATATATATATATATATATATATATATATATATATATATATATATATATATATATATATTCATAATTATATATATGTGTATATACATATATATGTGTCTATATATATATATACACACACAAACACACACACACACACACACACACAAAACACACACACAGACATTTAAATGTAGTTATATATATGCCAATCGAAGTTCATCATAAAATATATAGCATCCACAGATGCGAAAATATTTATTTTACTGAACAAGGATTTATGTATAATGTTGTTCTACTAGAAAGCTCACCCATAGTTTGAATTTTCAGTTCCAACAGCGTTTAGATTAGTGATCTCTTCTCACACGTTGTATCTGTCAAGTCAGTCACCTCACAAAAATGAACGTGTGATACCAGGTAGAATTCTATATAAGCATATAAAAATAAATGTGCTGAATAGGCTACAGAGAAAGGGAGAGGAATTTACATATTTGTTAACTTTAACAACACATGGAAAACTATTTCAATTAAAAATTGACTAGATTTATAACACCTACCCTTTATCATGAAAATGGCAAGTCCAACTATACCCCATGCCTCCTCTAAACTGCTTGTATTTCTATTATGTTTGGGTTGTTTTTCTCCATCATGTTTGGATTAGTAGACAGAGTATAGTAGGGTATGGGTTATTGTCAGGGATTCAGTATATTCAATGGAATATAGGAAAATGAATCCAATGTGTATAAAATATATGCTACACAATTATCTTCCCACTCTCATCCAGAACAATGACTTTACATTACCTTCACCCCAAGTAAGACACAATTAGAGTAGAAGAGTTTGAAAATCCGTGAATGCATATCTGGGGTGGAAACAGTACTAAGAAACAAATAAGTATTTCAGGTGGATGAATATTTCTGAGAATAATCTTGTGAAAAGTTGATTATAAATCCACAACATAAATATGAATGAATTTAGGAAGTGTGTAATAAGACACATATTTCATGTTTTGAAAAATCTTGAGAGTGTATCTATATATATATATATATACATATTTATATACACAAACAGAGAGAGACATTAAAAATTGCAATATATATGCCAAACGAAATTCACCATGAAATGTATATCATCCACAGATCCAAATATATTCATTTTACTGAACATTGATTTATGTATAATGTTGTTCAACTAGGAAGCTCACTCACATTTGAATTAAATGTTCAAGCAGCATTTAGGAGGAGTGATCTCTTCTTCCAATTTGTATCTGCCAAATCAGCCACCTCACAAGAATGTACGTGTGGTACCAGGTAGGATTCTATATGTGCATATAAAAATACGTGTGCTGAATAGGCTACAGAGAAAGGGGGACAGGAATTCATTATTTGTTAACTTTAAAAACGCATGGAGAACTATTTCAACAAATAATTGACTAGATTTATAACTGCTACACTATACCATGCAAAAGGCAACTCCAACTATAAAACATACCTCCTCTAAACTGCCTGTATTTCTATTCTGTTTGTGTTATTTTTCTCCATCATATTAGGATTAGTAGTCAGAGTCTAATAGGGTATATGTTAGTTTCAGGGATTCAGTATTTCTAATGGAAAATAGGAAATTGAATCCAATGTGTATGCAAATATGTGCTACACAACATTCTTCCCACTTTCATCCAGAACAATGCCTTGACATTACATTCTCCTCAAGTAAGACACAATTAGAGGATAAGAGTTAGAAAATCTGTGAATATATATCTGGAATGGAGAATACTCAGGAGTTTACAACTTTGGAGGTGGTAGAGAAGATTCTAAAAGTAAGGAACAGGGTAAACATTCCAGAAACATGCAGCTCTGCTGGCCTACATACTTTTTGAGAAACTGCCTCTAAGGGTGGGCACTTGAAATATTTGAAGTTCTGAGGAGATTTAGTTCATTTGTAGAGAGACCATCAAAGCTGGGTCTGCATCTATGTTACTTGGAGGACATGGTTTCTTATTATCCAATGAACATGAGGCAGCATTGCTGAATTCTCTCTTTGTAGGTAAACTATGGACACTGGGGTCTAAGTGTCTTTCAGTGTGGACTGTGAAGCCAATTGGTCATCCTCCACTTTTCGTGGTGTTTCTCACTGCTCCACTGGGAGTTTGGTATTTGCTTCAAGAAATACAAGGAGTTAAAATGGGACAGAGTGGTGGAGGGAGTTCTTTAAGGTGTGGTGAGTCAGGGTCTTCAGGAGAATGCACCAACCAAGGTTCTATCCCATGTAGATTGCCCCCTTGAGAATAGCAATATGATTCTGAACATTGCAGTGAATCCTCTCCATATAACAAGATGCCTTTACATATATGGGTCTGCTGGCTGCACCATGTCAGTCACAAGCCATTTGGAAGCCAATGGCTGATCCACATGGCCACAACACAGATGTTTTATCAGACAATTGCATACCACTGCTCTAGGCCAACTACTCACCAGGCTCCAACTTACTGGCATATGTGTTCTACACCATTTTCATGAAACAAAGTCAATCAAGGCAGTGTCTGGTATACTCAGGATCAGAAACAGGACATCCAAAGTTTTTTCAGTGCCAGCTGAACATGAAAATATCAAAAATTTCATGGTAATTGTCTAGCCATTTTTCACGGATGAAGTTTGCGGCTCTGAGGGCTTCAATTAATTCAGGAACCATTAAATGGTGAAGAAGCTAATTTCAATGAAAGCACTGGAGCACTCTCACAGGCATGGTTTCCCTAAGGGTGGCCAAAATGTCACATGAAGCCAGGCCCATTGAGATCTACAATGTGAGGTTCATGTGTGTTTTAAACTCAAATATGGCTGCCAAGTCTTTAAGAAAAATTGTATGTAATATCCGGGCTGAAATTCCCAGTGTTCTGTGAAAATCCAACCTGGGCCTAGATCTCAGGTTCCAAGGGCGACTCTCATGTGTGGCCTCCTAAAATCCCAACACAATTCATGGCAATACTTCTCTGAGGTCAGTTAAAGAACTCAGTCTCTAAGGGGAATCACACCAGAGTTCAAGCCCAGTGGAACAGTCATCTCTTTCAACCGCCACACAAATGACCACAATTAAAACCAAAACACTCCCACATGGTCTTCATCTTCTTCCATATAGACACTCCTTATAACGTCTGGCTGGAGTTTTCAATGAGGTCCACAGCCCAAGTCAGTGTCCAAATTAAGGTCCTGTTCCCCTCATTTGTCTAACATCAAGGTGGCCTGGACACACTTCCTGTAAACCAGGAGTGATCAAATAGGCCTGCCATTAATACTGCTCGGCTTTTCCAATTAGAGGCCTTCTGACTCTGTGGTTTAGATTCTTTATGTGAATTTGAGTCATGAGAAAACCCAAGCCCCTCTGCAGAGATTTGAAGAACTCATTTGGCCCAAAGGATTCCTATTCTCCCTTCATGGAATTCAGGATCCTAACAGAGGAAGGTAAAAGAATTCATTCACAATGAGTGAATATTTGCCATTTTGGTTTTGGATGGACACATGGGATCTTTCTTTTAATCCATCAGGTGCTAAGAATCTAAGCCACTGCCTCACACAGGGCCAAGAGGCTGATTCAGACACATCCTTTTCCAAAGCAATTAAGCAAAGAGCCACAGGTGATGCCCATTCACTTCCATTTGAAAACTGTTTTCTTCAGGGTTCACAAAGGTGTGGCCTGAGGCAAAGACCTTCCTGACACTCAGAGCAACAGAAAAATAGGTAAGCAAAAGGCCCAAAGCAGGGTTTCTCTACTGAGACTTTCTTTGTCACACTGATATCTGAGTTTTCTGAAATGCTTGCTATTCCCTTCAGCTATCCATTATATGGCAATGTCACAGAGCTTGGAGGTGGTACATATCTTGGACAGAAAACCATGAGCCTGCTCTGAAAAGTGGCCAGAATTCAGGAAGAAAACAGGAACTCCGGAAGATAGTAGGTGTTGCCCGTCCCTAAACAACCTGCAGTCCACTCATAAATTGGGCAGGATGAATGTTGGCAAGCTTTCTACTAGACAGGACACATCCATTGATGCATTATCTTTTATAATGTCTACAACCACGGACACAGTGGGATACACAGGCATACAAACAATCGCCTTGTCAAATGACTTACTATAAACAGTCCACTCCAAAACAAACAAACCGCCTTTCTTACCTATTCTCAGAACATGAGACTAAACCACAAAATCACAACCACACCCACGACACCTCCTTTATTCAAGTAGGTCTGTGACTAATTGGAATGTACTCTGACTGATGGGCCATACTATGTTTCCTTGAAATGGCCTGTCCTTCTCAGATCGGGTATCCTTGGCCAACACTGTGAAGTTTTCAGGAGCCAGTGGTGAGCCACTACCTGCTTTCTAAGGAAATTCCCCTTTTCAGAACTCTCCTGGCATTTGGCAATCCTCACATCAGTAGGTACCAAGGAAGACTTACTCTGTCCTTGGTTATTCCAAACAACTGAGCCCACTGGGAAAGAAACTGGGACTGACTCTGGGTGCCTGGCTTCCTGGATCCCAAGTTCAGAGAGATCCGTCATCAAGGAAGAGGGGTAGGTCACTTCATTCAGGAACTGAATGAGGTTACTGCCGTGGCAACCACTTTGTCCTAACAATTGCTTTCAAGGGTCCCATGAGATGGAGGCTGCCCCTACTTCCTGTGACACTTTCACAAGTTAGATTGGTATATCAACCATTGGCACCTGGGAACAGCTCTCCACACAGGCCTGGTTTGGTCCATCTTCTCTACATTAAGAAGAGAGAAGCTGATTCAGACACAACCCTTCATCCTGACCAGGTTGTTTGCCATGGAGGATGACTTTTGGTCTCTTAGGTCCTCCATAGCTGCTTACAACTTCTCCAGGAATCATTTCTGCATGGACCTTTGAGTTTCTCAGCATGTGGAAGATCCCCTATATTCCTGTATTGTAAGACCAACTCTATCCCTGCTCTTCTGTAAAGTTAAATTGACTGAACAGTGTATGGTTAGGTTAACTAACAGGTTCGATTTGGATTAGGAATCTTTCTGCGCGATGAATAATGGTATTGGGAAACTGCGATATTTACAAGAATATATAGGTGAAATATAAGTATGAAAACAGAAATCTAGCTAAGATATGAAGCCCAAAAGGGCATTGGGCCCTTGATTGGGATACGTAGCTTTGAATTATGTTCTGCACTGATGTGTCAGGTAAATCGATATACAATGGCTTAGGTCCTTGTACCATGGATGATTAAATGTAGAAGAGAACTTCCAGTCAAAAGGGATAGTCGGTAGGATTCGGAAGATTCTCAGTAGGTTTAGAAAGAAGAGTGAGTATAGGATTTGGACCAAATGTTGTTTAGCAATAGGGTTTCCGGTAGACAGTGAATGTTAATGTCAGCACAAGTGAAGAGACTGTCACAATGATGAACTGGGGAAAATAGTTAGGAAAGCTGATATCAATAGAGACATTACGAAATCAGGCAAAGTATAAAGTGAGTGATAGGATTAGATATTTTCAACAGGGTTGAGTTTGAATATATAATCTAAGAAAGAAACAAATATGTAGTGACCAATAGGATTGACATTTGACAGCATTAGGCAACCTGGACATGGATGTTTAGTAATCCATGCTCACTTTTCATTTAGTCTTTGCTACAATCTTAAGTGTGACCTTTGCTTTTTTTGGCCAGAATATTACTGTGATAAAACGTACATGTAGATCAGGTGACATGACTCTTTCTTCCACCATTTCTGGCAGCAACATTTTCAAGACGTATAAATTAGTAATGGGGGTAAAAAGAGGTGTACCCTTGTCTGTGCATATAGAGATACTGCATGAATAGACCATACTGTGAATAAATAATATATCTGGTTCTGACTTTAAATAATGGATTGAAATTATATCTGAAAAAATACAGGAAATCTTATATTGACATACAAACATTCATTCCAACCAGTTATATATCTAATGGCCACATTAAGTTTATGGTTTATCATGAAGGGTGTGTGAGTTTTGCTTCAAAAGTGATTATGGAAATCGAAAATAATGTGTTTGGAAAGAAGTCTCATGAAAAGACCAGTCAAGAAACCTGGAGGAATACATGTTTCATGACGCAGGAAGTGATTGTGAAACAAATGCGTATAAATTTGTGAACTTGTGGATGAAGAATATATTTCCTATGATTTGTAAAAACTGAAGAAATAGTAATGTACCAGTGTTGAATGAAAATAAACGTCAGAATACACAACATGTCCCATACGAATCTACTTGATTGATGTTAATCTGGGTCAGTTACTGTACAAATATTAGGATTAGTAAGCACCATTTACTGAAGTTAGTTTTCAGAACTATGAAACAAATGTGTATTTCAGGTGGATGAATATTTCTGAGAATAATTTTGTGAAAAGTTTATTATAAATCCACATTTTTGAACATGGATGAACTTAGGGAGTGTATTTAAGAAACATATATTTCATATTTTAAAAATCAGGACAGTGTGTATATATATATATATATATATATATATATATATATATATATATTCATAATTATATATATGTGTATATACATATATATGTGTCTATATATATATATACACACACAAACACACACACACACACACACACAAAACACACACACAGACATTTAAATGTAGTTATATATATGCCAATCGAAGTTCATCATAAAATATATAGCATCCACAGATGCGAAAATATTTATTTTACTGAACAAGGATTTATGTATAATGTTGTTCTACTAGAAAGCTCACCCATAGTTTGAATTTTCAGTTCCAACAGCGTTTAGATTAGTGATCTCTTCTCACACGTTGTATCTGTCAAGTCAGTCACCTCACAAAAATGAACGTGTGATACCAGGTAGAATTCTATATAAGCATATAAAAATAAATGTGCTGAATAGGCTACAGAGAAAGGGAGAGGAATTTACATATTTGTTAACTTTAACAACACATGGAAAAGTATTTCAATTAAAAATTGAGTAGATTTATAACACCTACCCCTTATCATGAAAATGGCAAGTCCAACTATACCCCATGCCTCCTCTAAACTGCTTGTATTTCTATTATGTTTGGGTTGTTTTTCTCCATCATGTTTGGATTAGTAGACAGAGTATAGTAGGGTATGGGTTATTGTCAGGGATTCAGTATATTCAATGGAATATAGGAAAATGAATCCAATGTGTATAAAATATATGCTACACAATTATCTTCCCACTCTCATCCAGAACAATGACTTTACATTACCTTCACCCCAAGTAAGACACAATTAGAGTAGAAGAGTTTGAAAATCCGTGAATGCATATCTGGGGTGGAAACAGTACTAAGAAACAAATAAGTATTTCAGGTGGATGAATATTTCTGAGAATAATCTTGTGAAAAGTTGATTATAAATCCACAACATAAATATGAATGAATTTAGGAAGTGTGTAATAAGACACATATTTCATGTTTTGAAAAATCTTGAGAGTGTATCTATATATATATATATATACATATTTATATACACAAACAGAGAGAGACATTAAAAATTGCAATATATATGCCAAACGAAATTCACCATGAAATGTATATCATCCACAGATCCAAATATATTCATTTTACTGAACATTGATTTATGTATAATGTTGTTCAACTAGGAAGCTCACTCACATTTGAATTAAATGTTCAAGCAGCATTTAGGAGGAGTGATCTCTTCTTCCAATTTGTATCTGCCAAATCAGCCACCTCACAAGAATGTACGTGTGGTACCAGGTAGGATTCTATATGTGCATATAAAAATACGTGTGCTGAATAGGCTACAGAGAAAGGGGGACAGGAATTCATTATTTGTTAACTTTAAAAACGCATGGAGAACTATTTCAACAAATAATTGACTAGATTTATAACTGCTACACTATACCATGCAAAAGGCAACTCCAACTATAAAACATACTTCCTCTAAACTGCCTGTATTTCTATTCTGTTTGTGTTATTTTTCTCCATCATATTAGGATTAGTAGTCAGAGTCTAATAGGGTATATGTTAGTTTCAGGGATTCAGTATTTCTAATGGAAAATAGGAAATTGAATCCAATGTGTATGCAAATATGTGCTACACAACATTCTTCCCACTTTCATCCAGAACAATGCCTTGACATTACATTCTCCTCAAGTAAGACACAATTAGAGGATAAGAGTTAGAAAATCTGTGAATATATATCTGGAATGGAGAATACTCAGGAGTTTACAACTTTGGAGGTGGTAGAGAAGATTCTAAAAGTAAGGAACAGGGTAAACATTCCAGAAACATGCAGCTCTGCTGGCCTACATACTTTTTGAGAAACTGCCTCTAAGGGTGGGCACTTGAAATATTTGAAGTTCTGAGGAGATTTAGTTCATTTGTAGAGAGACCATCAAAGCTGGGTCTGCATCTATGTTACTTGGAGGACATGGTTTCTTATTATCCAATGAACATGAGGCAGCATTGCTGAATTCTCTCTTTGTAGGTAAACTATGGACACTGGGGTCTAAGTGTCTTTCAGTGTGGACTGTGAAGCCAATTGGTCATCCTCCACTTTTCGTGGTGTTTCTCACTGCTCCACTGGGAGTTTGGTATTTGCTTCAAGAAATACAAGGAGTTAAAATGGGACAGAGTGGTGGAGGGAGTTCTTTAAGGTGTGGTGAGTCAGGGTCTTCAGGAGAATGCACCAACCAAGGTTCTATCCCATGTAGATTGCCCCCTTGAGAATAGCAATATGATTCTGAACATTGCAGTGAATCCTCTCCATATAACAAGATGCCTTTACATATATGGGTCTGCTGGCTGCACCATGTCAGTCACAAGCCATTTGGAAGCCAATGGCTGATCCACATGGCCACAACACAGATGTTTTATCAGACAATTGCATACCACTGCTCTAGGCCAACTACTCACCAGGCTCCAACTTACTGGCATATGTGTTCTACACCATTTTCATGAAACAAAGTCAATCAAGGCAGTGTCTGGTATACTCAGGATCAGAAACAGGACATCCAAAGTTTTTTCAGTGCCAGCTGAACATGAAAATATCAAAAATTTCATGGTAATTGTCTAGCCATTTTTCACGGATGAAGTTTGCGGCTCTGAGGGCTTCAATTAATTCAGGAACCATTAAATGGTGAAGAAGCTAATTTCAATGAAAGCACTGGAGCACTCTCACAGGCATGGTTTCCCTAAGGGTGGCCAAAATGTCACATGAAGCCAGGCCCATTGAGATCTACAATGTGAGGTTCATGTGTGTTTTAAACTCAAATATGGCTGCCAAGTCTTTAAGAAAAATTGTATGTAATATCCGGGCTGAAATTCCCAGTGTTCTGTGAAAATCCAACCTGGGCCTAGATCTCAGGTTCCAAGGGCGACTCTCATGTGTGGCCTCCTAAAATCCCAACACAATTCATGGCAATACTTCTCTGAGGTCAGTTAAAGAACTCAGTCTCTAAGGGGAATCACACCAGAGTTCAAGCCCAGTGGAACAGTCATCTCTTTCAACCGCCACACAAATGACCACAATTAAAACCAAAACACTCCCACATGGTCTTCATCTTCTTCCATATAGACACTCCTTATAACGTCTGGCTGGAGTTTTCAATGAGGTCCACAGCCCAAGTCAGTGTCCAAATTAAGGTCCTGTTCCCCTCATTTGTCTAACATCAAGGTGGCCTGGACACACTTCCTGTAAACCAGGAGTGATCAAATAGGCCTGCCATTAATACTGCTCGGCTTTTCCAATTAGAGGCCTTCTGACTCTGTGGTTTAGATTCTTTATGTGAATTTGAGTCATGAGAAAACCCAAGCCCCTCTGCAGAGATTTGAAGAACTCATTTGGCCCAAAGGATTCCTATTCTCCCTTCATGGAATTCAGGATCCTAACAGAGGAAGGTAAAAGAATTCATTCACAATGAGTGAATATTTGCCATTTTGGTTTTGGATGGACACATGGGATCTTTCTTTTAATCCATCAGGTGCTAAGAATCTAAGCCACTGCCTCACACAGGGCCAAGAGGCTGATTCAGACACATCCTTTTCCAAAGCAATTAAGCAAAGAGCCACAGGTGATGCCCATTCACTTCCATTTGAAAACTGTTTTCTTCAGGGTTCACAAAGGTGTGGCCTGAGGCAAAGACCTTCCTGACACTCAGAGCAACAGAAAAATAGGTAAGCAAAAGGCCCAAAGCAGGGTTTCTCTACTGAGACTTTCTTTGTCACACTGATATCTGAGTTTTCTGAAATGCTTGCTATTCCCTTCAGCTATCCATTATATGGCAATGTCACAGAGCTTGGAGGTGGTACATATCTTGGACAGAAAACCATGAGCCTGCTCTGAAAAGTGGCCAGAATTCAGGAAGAAAACAGGAACTCCGGAAGATAGTAGGTGTTGCCCGTCCCTAAACAACCTGCAGTCCACTCATAAATTGGGCAGGATGAATGTTGGCAAGCTTTCTACTAGACAGGACACATCCATTGATGCATTATCTTTTATAATGTCTACAACCACGGACACAGTGGGATACACAGGCATACAAACAATCGCCTTGTCAAATGACTTACTATAAACAGTCCACTCCAAAACAAACAAACCGCCTTTCTTACCTATTCTCAGAACATGAGACTAAACCACAAAATCACAACCACACCCACGACACCTCCTTTATTCAAGTAGGTCTGTGACTAATTGGAATGTACTCTGACTGATGGGCCATACTATGTTTCCTTGAAATGGCCTGTCCTTCTCAGATCGGGTCTCGTTGGCCAACACTGTGAAGTTTTCAGGAGCCAGTGGTGAGCCACTACATGCTTTCTCAGGAAATTCCCCTTTTCAGAGCTCTCCTGGCATTTGGCAATCCTCACATCAGTAGGTACCAAGAAGACTTACTCTGTCCTTGGTTATTCCAAACAACTGAGCCCACTGGGAAAGAAACTGGGACTGACTCTGGGTGCCTGGCTTCCTGGATCTTAAGTTCAGAGAAATCCGTCATCAAGGAAGAGGGGTAGGTCACTTCATTCAGGAACTGAATGAGGTTACTGCCGTGGCAACCACTTTGTCCTAACAATTGCTTTCAAGGGTCCCATGAGATGGAGGCTGCCCCTACTTCCTGTGACACTTTCACAAGTTAGATTGGTATATCAACCATTGGCACCTGGGAACAGCTCTCCACACAGGCCTGGTTTGGTCCATCTTCTCTACATTAAGAAGAGAGAAGCTGATTCAGACACAACCCTTCATCCTGACCAGGTTGTTTGCCATGGAGGATGACTTTTGGTCTCTTAGGTCCTCCATAGCTGCTTACAACTTCTCCAGGAATCATTTCTGCATGGACCTTTGAGTTTCTCAGCATGTGGAAGATCCCCTATATTCCTGTATTGTAAGACCAACTCTATCCCTGCTCTTCTGTAAAGTTAAATTGACTGAACAGTGTATGGTTAGGTTAACTAACAGGTTCGATTTGGATTAGGAATCTTTCTGCGCGATGAATAATGGTATTGGGAAACTGCGATATTTACAAGAATATATAGGTGAAATATAAGTATGAAAACAGAAATCTAGCTAAGATATGAAGCCCAAAAGGGCATTGGGCCCTTGATTGGGATACGTAGCTTTGAATTATGTTCTGCACTGATGTGTCAGGTAAATCGATATACAATGGCTTAGGTCCTTGTACCATGGATGATTAAATGTAGAAGAGAACTTCCAGTCAAAAGGGATAGTCGGTAGGATTCGGAAGATTCTCAGTAGGTTTAGAAAGAAGAGTGAGTATAGGATTTGGACCAAATGTTGTTTAGCAATAGGGTTTCCGGTAGACAGTGAATGTTAATGTCAGCACAAGTGAAGAGACTGTCACAATGATGAACTGGGGAAAATAGTTAGGAAAGCTGATATCAATAGAGACATTACGAAATCAGGCAAAGTATAAAATGAGTGATAGGATTAGATATTTTCAACAGGGTTGAGTTTGAATATATAATCTAAGAAAGAAACAAATATGTAGTGACCAATAGGATTGACATTTGACAGCATTAGGCAACCTGGACATGGATGTTTAGTAATCCATGCTCACTTTTCATTTAGTCTTTGCTACAATCTTAAGTGTGACCTTTGCTTTTTTTGGCCAGAATATTACTGTGATAAAACGTACATGTAGATCAGGTGACATGACTCTTTCTTCCACCATTTCTGGCAGCAACATTTTCAAGACGTATAAATTAGTAATGGGGGTAAAAAGAGGTGTACCCTTGTCTGTGCATATAGAGATACTGCATGAATAGACCATACTGTGAATAAATAATATATCTGGTTCTGACTTTAAATAATGGTTTGAAATTATATCTGAAAAAATACAGGAAATCTTATATTGACATACAAACATTCATTCCAACCAGTTATATATCTAATGGCCACATTAAGTTTATGGTTTATCATGAAGGGTGTGTGAGTTTTGCTTCAAAAGTGATTATGGAAATCGAAAATAATGTGTTTGGAAAGAAGTCTCATGAAAAGACCAGTCAAGAAACCTGGAGGAATACATGTTTCATGACGCAGGAAGTGATTGTGAAACAAATGCGTATAAATTTGTGAACTTGTGGATGAAGAATATATTTCCTATGATTTGTAAAAACTGAAGAAATAGTAATGTACCAGTGTTGAATGAAAATAAACGTCAGAATACACAACATGTCCCATACGAATCTACTTGATTGATGTTAATCTGGGTCAGTTACTGTACAAATATTAGGATTTGTAAGCACCATTTACTGAAGTTAGTTTTCAGAACTATGAAACAAATGTGTATTTCAGGTGGATGAATATTTCTGAGAATAATTTTGTGAAAAGTTTATTATAAATCCACATTTTTGAACATGGATGAACTTAGGGAGTGTATTTAAGAAACATATATTTCATATTTTAAAAATCAGGACAGTGTGTATATATATATATATATTCATAATTATATATATGTGTATATACATATATATGTGTCTATATATACACACACACACACACACACACACACACACAAAACACACACACAGACATTTAAATGTAGTTATATATATGCCAATCGAAGTTCATCATAAAATATATAGCATCCACAGATGCGAAAATATTTATTTTACTGAACAAGGATTTATGTATAATGTTGTTCTACTAGAAAGCTCACCCATAGTTTGAATTTTCAGTTCCAACAGCGTTTAGAGGAGTGATCTCTTCTCACAAGTTGTATCTGTCAAGTCAGTCACCTCACAAAAATGAATGTGTGATACCAGGTAGAATTCTATATAAGCATATAAAAATAAATGTGCTGAATAGGCTACAGAGAAAGGGAGAGGAATTTACATATTTGTTAACTTTAACAACACATGGAAAACTATTTCAATTAAAAATTGACTAGATTTATAACACCTACCCTTTATCATGCAAATGGCAAGTCCAACTATACCCCATGCCTCCTCTAAACTGCTTGTATTTCTATTATGTTTGGGTTGTTTTTCTCCATCATGTTTGGATTAGTAGACAGAGTATAGTAGGGTATGGGTTATTGTCAGGGATTCAGTATATTCAATGGAATATAGGAAAATGAATCCAATGTGTATAAAATATATGCTACACAATTATCTTCCCACTCTCATCCAGAACAATGCCTTTACATTACCTTCACCCCAAGTAAGACACAATTAGAGTAGAAGAGTTTGAAAATCCGTGAATGCATATCTGGGGTGGAAACAGTACTGGAAAAACAGTACAAATAAGTATTTCAGGTGGATGAATATTTCTGAGAATAATCTTGTGAAAAGTTGATTATAAATCCACAACATAAATATGAATGAATTTAGGAAGTGTGTAATAAGACACATATTTCATGTTTTGAAAAATCTTGAGAGTGTATCTATATATATATATATATACATATTTATATACACAAACAGAGAGAGACATTAAAAATTGCAATATATATGCCAAACGAAATTCACCATGAAATGTATATCATCCACAGATCCAAATATATTCATTTTACTGAACATTGATTTATGTATAATGTTGTTCAACTAGGAAGCTCACTCACATTTGAATTAAATGTTCAAGCAGCATTTAGGAGGAGTGATCTCTTCTTCCAATTTGTATCTGCCAAATCAGCCACCTCACAAGAATGTACGTGTGGTACCAGGTAGGATTCTATATGTGCATATAAAAATACGTGTGCTGAATAGGCTACAGAGAAAGGGGGACAGGAATTCATTATTTGTTAACTTTAAAAACGCATGGAGAACTACTTCAACAAATAATTGACTAGATTTATAACTGCTACACTATACCATGCAAAAGGCAACTCCAACTATAAAACATACCTCCTCTAAACTGCCTGTATTTCTATTCTGTTTGTGTTATTTTTCTCCATCATATTAGGATTAGTAGTCAGAGTCTAATAGGGTATATGTTAGTTTCAGGGATTCAGTATTTCTAATGGAAAATAGGAAATTGAATCCAATGTGTATGCAAATATGTGCTACACAACATTCTTCCCACTTTCATCCAGAACAATGCCTTGACATTACATTCTCCTCAAGTAAGACACAATTAGAGGATAAGAGTTAGAAAATCTGTGAATATATATCTGGAATGGAGAATACTCAGGAGTTTACAACTTTGGAGGTGGTAGAGAAGATTCTAAAAGTAAGGAACAGGGTAAACATTCCAGAAACATGCAGCTCTGCTGGCCTACATACTTTTTGAGAAACTGCCTCTAAGGGTGGGCACTTGAAATATTTGAAGTTCTGAGGAGATTTAGTTCATTTGTAGAGAGACTATCAAAGCTGGGTCTGCATCTATGTTACTTGGAGGACATGGTTTCTTATTATCCAATGAACATGAGGCAGCATTGCTGAATTCTCTCTTTGTAGGTAAACTATGGACACTGGGGTCTAAGTGTCTTTCAGTGTGGACTGTGAAGCCAATTGGTCATCCTCCACTTTTCGTGGTGTTTCTCACTGCTCCACTGGGAGTTTGGTATTTGCTTCAAGAAATACAAGGAGTTAAAATGGGACAGAGTGGTGGAGGGAGTTCTTTAAGGTGTGGTGAGTCAGGGTCTTCAGGAGAATGCACCAACCAAGGTTCTATCCCACGTAGATTGCCCCCTTGATAATAGCAATATGATTCTGAACATTGCAGTGAATCCTCTCCATATAACAAGATGCCTTTACATATATGGGTCTGCTGGCTGCACCATGTCAGTCACAAGCCATTTGGAAGCCAATGGCTGATCCACATGGCCACAACACAGATGTTTTATCAGACAATTGCATACCACTGCTCTAGGCCAACTACTCACCAGGCTCCAACTTACTGGCATATCTGTTCTACACCATTTTCATAAAACAAAGTCAATCAAGGCAGTGTCTGGTATACTCAGGATCAGAAACAGGACATCCAAAGTTTTTTCAGTGCCAGCTGAACATGAAAATATCAAAAATTTCATGGTAATTGTCTAGCCATTTTTCACGGATGAAGTTTGCGGCTCTGAGGGCTTCAATTAATTCAGGAACCATTAAATGGTGAAGAAGCTAATTTCAATGAAAGCACTGGAGCACTATCACAGGCATGGTTTCCCTAAGGGTGGCCAAAATGTCACAAGAAGCCAGGCCCATTGAGATCTACAATGTGAGGTTCATGTGTGTTTTAAACTCAAATATGGCTGCCAAGTCTTTAACAAAAATTGTATGTAATATCCGGGCTGAACTTCCCAGTGTTCTGTGGAAATCCAACCTGGGCCTAGATCTCAGGTTCCAAGGGCGACTCTCATGTGTGGCCTCCTAAAATCCCAACACAATTCATGGCAATACTTCTCTGAGGTCAGTTAAAGAACTCAGTCTCTAAGGGGAATCACACCAGAGTTCAAGCCCAGTGGAACAGTCATCTCTTCCAACCGCCACACAAATGACCACAATTAAAACCAAAACACTCCCACATGGTCCTCATCTTCTTCCATATAGATACTCCTTATAACGTCTGGCTGGAGTTTTCAATGAGGTCCACAGCCCAAGTCAGTGTCCAAATTAAGGTCCTGTTCCCCTCATTTGTCTAACATCAAGGTGGCCTGGACACACTTCCTGTAAACCAGGAGTGATCAAATAGGCCTGCCATTAATACTGCTCGGCTTTTTCAATTAGAGGCCTTCTGACTCTGTGGTTTAGATTCTTTATGTGAATTTGAGTCATGAGAAAACCCAAGCCCCTCTGCAGAGATTTGAAGAACTCATTTGGCCCAAAGGATTCCTATTCTCCCTTCATGGAATTCAGGATCCTAACAGAGGAAGGTAAAAGAATTCATTCACAATGAGTGAATATTTGCCATTTTGGTTTTGGATGGACACATGGGATCTTT
Organism: Callospermophilus lateralis; assembly: GCF_048772815.1. Taxonomy (NCBI): domain Eukaryota; kingdom Metazoa; phylum Chordata; class Mammalia; order Rodentia; family Sciuridae; genus Callospermophilus; species Callospermophilus lateralis. The sequence goes on from NW_027514311.1 coordinate 1,064,658, forward strand.
CTTTTAATCCATCAGGTGCTAAGAATCTAAGCCACTGCCTCACACAGGGCCAAGAGGCTGATTCAGACACATCCTTTTCCAAAGCAATTAAGCAAAGAGCCACAGGTGATGCCCATTCACTTCCATTTGAAAACTGTTTTCTTCAGGGTTCACAAAGGTGTGGCCTGAGGCAAAGACCTTCCTGACACTCAGAGCAACAGAAAAATAGGTAAGCAAAAGGCCCAAAGCAGGGTTTCTCTACTGAGACTTTCTTTGTCACACTGATATCTGAGTTTTCTGAGATGCTTGCTATTCCCTTCAGCTATCCATTATATGGCAATGTCACAGAGCTTGGAGGTGGTACATATCTTGTGCAGAAAACCATGAGCCTGCTCTGAAGAGTGGCCAGAATTCAGGAAGAAAACAGGAACTCCGGAAGATAGTAGGTGTTGCCCGTCCCTAAAGCAACCTGCAGTCCACTCATAAATTGGGCAGGATGAATGTTGGCAAGCTTTCTACTAGACAGGACACATCCATTGATGCATTATCTTTTATAATGTCTACAACCACGGACACAGTGGGATACACAGGCATACAAACAATCGCCTTGTAAAATGACTTACTATAAACAGTCCACTCCAAAACAAACAAACCGCCTTTCTTACCTATTCTCAGAACATGAGACTAAACCACAAAATCACAACCACACCCACAACGACACCTCCTTTATTCAAGTAGGTCTGTTACTAATTGGAATGTACTCTGACTGATGGGCCATACTATGTTTCCTTGAAATGGCCTGTCCTTCTCAGATCGGGTCTCGTTGGCCAACACTGTGAAGTTTTCAGGAGCCAGTGGTGAGCCACTACCTGCTTTCTCAGGAAATTCCCCTTTTCAGAGCTCTCCTGGCATTTGGCAATCCTCACATCAGTAGGTACCAAGAAGACTTACTCTGTCCTTGGTTATTCCAAACAACTGAGCCCACTGGGAAAGAAACTGGGACTGACTCTGGGTGCCTGGCTTCCTGGATCTTAAGTTCAGAGAAATCCGTCATCAAGGAAGAGGGGTAGGTCACTTCATTCAGGAACTGAATGAGGTTACTGCCGTGGCAACCACTTTGTCCTAACAATTGCTTTCAAGGGTCCCATGAGATGGAGGCTGCCCCTACTTCCTGTGACACTTTCACAAGTTAGATTGGTATATCAACCATTGGCACCTGGGAACAGCTCTCCACACAGGCCTGGTTTGGTCCATCTTCTCTACATTAAGAAGAGAGAAGCTGATTCAGACACAACCCTTCATCCTGACCAGGTTGTTTGCCATGGAGGATGACTTTTGGTCTCTTAGGTCCTCCATAGCTGCTTACAACTTCTCCAGGAATCATTTCTGCATGGACCTTTGAGTTTCTCAGCATGTGGAAGATCCCCTATATTCCTGTATTGTAAGACCAACTCTATCCCTGCTCTTCTGTAAAGTTAAATTGACTGAACAGTGTATGGTTAGGTTAACTAACAGGTTCGATTTGGATTAGGAATCTTTCTGCGCGATGAATAATGGTATTGGGAAACTGCGATATTTACAAGAATATATAGGTGAAATATAAGTATGAAAACAGAAATCTAGCTAAGATATGAAGCCCAAAAGGGCATTGGGCCCTTGATTGGGATACGTAGCTTTGAATTATGTTCTGCACTGATGTGTCAGGTAAATCGATATACAATGGCTTAGGTCCTTGTACCATGGATGATTAAATGTAGAAGAGAACTTCCAGTCAAAAGGGATAGTCGGTAGGATTCGGAAGATTCTCAGTAGGTTTAGAAAGAAGAGTGAGTATAGGATTTGGACCAAATGTTGTTTAGCAATAGGGTTTCCGGTAGACAGTGAATGTTAATGTCAGCACAAGTGAAGAGACTGTCACAATGATGAACTGGGGAAAATAGTTAGGAAAGCTGATATCAATAGAGACATTACGAAATCAGGCAAAGTATAAAGTGAGTGATAGGATTAGATATTTTCAACAGGGTTGAGGTTGAATATATAATCTAAGAAAGAAACAAATATGTAGTGACCAATAGGATTGACATTTGACAGCATTAGGCAACATGGACATGGATGTTTAGTAATCCATGCTCACTTTTCATTTAGTCTTTGCTACAATCTTAAGTGTGACCTTTGCTTTTTTTGGCCAGAATATTACTGTGATAAAACGTACATGTAGATCAGGTGACATGACTCTTTCTTCCACCATTTCTGGAAGCAACATTTTCAAGACGTATAAATTAGTAATGGGGGTAAAAAGAGGTGTACCCTTGTCTGTGCATATAGAGATACTGCATGAATAGACCATACTGTGAATAAATAATATATCTGGTTCTGACTTTAAATAATGGATTGAAATTATATCTGAAAAAATACAGGAAATCTTATATTGACATACAAACATTCATTCCAACCAGTTATATATCTAATGGCCACATTAAGTTTATGGTTTATCATGAAGGGTGTGTGAGTTTTGCTTCAAAAGTGATTATGGAAATCGAAAATAATGTGTTTGGAAAGAAGTCTCATGAAAAGACCAGTCAAGAAACCTGGAGGAATACATGTTTCATGACGCAGAAAGTGATTGTGAAACAAATGCGTATAAATTTGTGAACTTGTGGATGAAGTATATATTTCCTATGATTTGTAAAAACTGAAGAAATAGTAATGTACCAGTGTTGAATGAAAATAAACGTCAGAATACACAACATGTCCCATACGAATCTACTTGATTGATGTTAATCTGGGTCAGTTACTGTACAAATATTAGGATTTGTAAGCACCATTTACTGAAGTTAGTTTTCAGAACTATGAAACAAATGTGTATTTCAGGTGGATGAATATTTCTGAGAATAATTTTGTGAAAAGTTTATTATAAATCCACATTTTTGAACATGGATGAACTCAGGGAGTGTATTTAAGAAACATATATTTCATATTTTAAAAATCAGGACAGTGTGTATATATATATATATATATATATATATATATATATATATATATATATTCATAATTATATATATGTGTATATACATATATATGTGTCTATATATATATATACACACACACACACACACACACACAAAACACACACACAGACATTTAAATGTAGTTATATATATGCCAATCGAAGTTCATCATAAAATATATAGCATCCACAGATGCGAAAATATTTATTTTACTGAACAAGGATTTATGTATAATGTTGTTCTACTAGAAAGCTCACCCATAGTTTGAATTTTCAGTTCCAACAGCGTTTAGAGGAGTGATCTCTTCTCACACGTTGTATCTGTCAAGTCAGTCACCTCACAAAAATGAACGTGTGATACCAGGTAGAATTCTATATAAGCATATAAAAATAAATGTGCTGAATAGGCTACAGAGAAAGGGAGAGGAATTTACATATTTGTTAACTTTAACAACACATGGAAAACTATTTCAATTAAAAATTGACTAGATTTATAACACCTACCCTTTATCATGCAAATGGCAAGTCCAACTATACCCCATGCCTCCTCTAAACTGCTTGTATTTCTATTATGTTTGGGTTGTTTTTCTCCATCATGTTTGGATTAGTAGACAGAGTATAGTAGGGTATGGGTTATTGTCAGGGATTCAGTATATTCAATGGAATATAGGAAAATGAATCCAATGTGTATAAAATATATGCTGCACAATTATCTTCCCACTCTCATCCAGAAAAATGCCTTTACATTACCTTCACCCCAAGTAAGACACAATTAGAGTAGAAGAGTTTGAAAATCCGTGAATGCATATCTAGCGTGGAAACAGTACTAAGAAACAAATAAGTATTTCAGGTGGATGAATATTTCTGAGAATAATCTGGTGAAAAGTTGATTATAAATCCACAACATAAATATGAATGAATTTAGGAAGTGTGTAATAAGACACATATTTCATGTTTTGAAAAATCTTGAGAGTGTATCAATATATATATATATATACATATATATATACACAAACAGAGAGAGACATTAAAAATTGCAATATATATGCCAAACGAAATTCACCATGAAATGTATATCATCCACAGATCCAAATATATTCATTTTACTGAACATTGATTTATGTATAATGTTGTTCAACTAGGAAGCTCACTCACATTTGAATTAAATGTTCAAGCAGCATTTAGGAGGAGTGATCTCTTCTTCCAATTTGTATCTGCCAAATCAGCCACCTCACAAGAATGTACGTGTGGTACCAGGTAGGATTCTATATGTGCATATAAAAATACGTGTGCTGAATAGGCTACAGAGAAAGGCGGACAGGAATTCATTATTTGTTAACTTTAAAAACGCATGGAGAACTATTTCAACAAATAATTGACTAGATTTATAACTGCTACACTATACCATGCAAAAGGCAACTCCAACTATAAAACATACCTCCTCTAAACTGCCTGTATTTCTATTCTGTTTGTGTTATTTTTCTCCATCATATTAGGATTAGTAGTCAGAGTCTAATAGGGTATATGTTAGTTTCAGGGATTCAGTATTTCTAATGGAAAATAGGAAATTGAATCCAATGTGTATGCAAATATGTGCTACACAACATTCTTCCCACTTTCATCCAGAACAATGCCTTGACATTACATTCTCCTCAAGTAAGACACAATTAGAGGATAAGAGTTAGAAAATCTGTGAATATATATCTGGAATGGAGAATACTCAGGAGTTTACAACTTTGGAGGTGGTAGAGAAGATTCTAAAAGTAAGGAACAGGGTAAACATTCCAGAAACATGCAGCTCTGCTGGCCTACATACTTTTTGAGAAACTGCCTCTAAGGGTGGGCACTTGAAATATTTGAAGTTCTGAGGAGATTTAGTTCATTTGTAGAGAGACCATCAAAGCTGGGTCTGCATCTATGTTACTTGGAGGACATGGTTTCTTATTATCCAATGAACATGAGGCAGTGGTGCTGAATTCTCTCTTTGTAGGTAAACTATGGACACTGGGGTCTAAGTGTCTTTCAATGTGGACTGTGAAGCCAATTGGTCATCCTCCACTTTTCTTGGTGTTTCTCGCTGCTCCACTGGGAGTTTGGTATTTGCTTCAAGAAATACAAGGAGTTAAAATGGGACAGAGTGGTGGAGGGAGTTCTTTAAGGTGTGGTGAGTCAGGGTCTTCAGGAGAATGCACCAACCAAGGTTCTATCCCACGTAGATTGCCCCCTTGAGAATAGCAATATGATTCTGAACATTGCAGTGAATCCTCCATATATCAAGATGCCTTTACATATATGGGTCTGCTGGCTGCACCATGTCAGTCACAAGCCATTTGGAAGCCAATGGCTGATCCACATGGCCACAACACAGATGTTTTATCAGACAATTACATACCACTGCTCTAGGCCAACTACTCACCAGGCTCCAACTTACTGGCATATGTGTTCTACACCATTTTCATGAAACAAAGTCAATCAAGGCAGTGTCTGGTATACTCAGGATCAGAAACAGGACATCCAAAGTTTTTTCAGTGCCAGCTGAACATGAAAATATCAAAAATTTCATGGTAATTGTCTAGCCATTTTTCACGGATGAAGTTTGCGGCTCTGAGGGCTTCAATTAATTCAGGAACCATTAAATGGTGAAGAAGCTAATTTCAATGAAAGCACTGGAGCACTCTCACAGGCATGGTTTCCCTAAGGGTGGCCAAAATGTCACATGAAGCCAGGCCCATTGAGATCTACAATGTGAGGTTCATGTGTGTTTTAAACTCAAATATGGCTGCCAAGTCTTTAACAAAAATTGTATGTAATATCCGGGCTGAAATTCCCAGTGTTCTGTGGAAATCCAACCTGGGCCTAGATCTCAGGTTCCAAGTGCGACTCTCATGTGTGGCCTCCTAAAATCCCAACACAGTTCATGGCAATACTTCTCTGAGGTCAGTTAAAGAACTCAGTCTCTAAGGGGAATCACACCAGAGTTCAAGCCCAGTGGAACAGTCATCTCTTCCAACCGCCACACAAATGACGACAATTAAAACCAAAACACTCCCACATGGTCCTCATCTTCTTCCATATAGACACTCCTTATAACGTCTGGCTGGAGTTTTCAATGAGGTCCACAGCCCAAGTCAGTGTCCAAATTAAGGTCCTGTTCCCCTCATTTGTCTAACATCAAGGTGGCCTGGACACACTTCCTGTAAACCAGGAGTGATCAAATAGGCCTGCCATTAATACTGCTCGGCTTTTTCAATTAGAGGCCTTCTGACTCTGTGGTTTAGATTCTTTATGTGAATTTGAGTCATGAGAAAACCCAAGCCCCTCTGCAGAGATTTGAAGAACTCATTTGGCCCAAAGGATTCCTATTCTCCCTTCATGGAATTCAGGATCCTAACAGAGGAAGGTAAAAGAATTCATTCACAATGAGTGAATATTTGCCATTTTGGTTTTGGATGGACACATGGGATCTTTCTTTTAATCCATCAGGTGCTAAGAATCTAAGCCACTGCCTCACACAGGGCCAAGAGGCTGATTCAGACACATCCTTTTCCAAAGCAATTAAGCAAAGAGCCACAGGTGATGCCCATTCACTTCCATTTGAAAACTGTTTTCTTCAGGGTTCACAAAGGTGTGGCCTGAGGCAAAGACCTTCCTGACACTCAGAGCAACAGAAAAATAGGTAAGCAAATGGCCCAAAGCAGGGTTTCTCTACTGAGACTTTCTTTGTCACACTGATATCTGAGTTTTCTGAGATGCTTGCTATTCCCTTCAGCTATCCATTATATGGCAATGTCACAGAGCTTGGAGGTGGTACATATCTTGGACAGAAAACCATGAGCCTGCTCTGAAGAGTGGCCAGAATTCAGGAAGAAAACAGGAACTCCGGAAGATAGTAGGTGTTGCCCGTCCCTAAAGCAACCTGCAGTCCACTCATAAATTGGGCAGGATGAATGTTGGCAAGCTTTCTACTAGACAGGACACATCCATTGATGCATTATCTTTTATAATGTCTACAACCACGGACACAGTGGGATACACAGGCATACAAACAATCGCCTTGTCAAATGACTTACTATAAACAGTCCACTCCAAAACAAACAAACCGCCTTTCTTACCTATTCTCAGAACATGAGACTAAACCACAAAATCAGAACCACACCCACAACGACACCTCCTTTATTCAAGTAGGTCTGTGACTAATTGGAATGTACTCTGACTGATGGGCCATACTATGTTTCCTTGAAATGGCCTGTCCTTCTCAGATCGGGTCTCGTTGGCCAACACTGTGAAGTTTTCAGGAGCCAGTGGTGAGCCACTACCTGCTTTCTCAGGAAATTCCCCTTTTCAGAGCTCTCCTGGCATTTGGCAATCCTCACATCAGTAGGTACCAAGAAGACTTACTCTGTCCTTGGTTATTCCAAACAACTGAGCCCACTGGGAAAGAAACTGGGACTGACTCTGGGTGCCTGGCTTCCTGGATCCCAAGTTCAGAGAGATCCGTCATCAAGGAAGAGAGGTAGGTCATTTCATTCAGGAACTGAATGAGGTTACTGCCGTGGCAACCACTTTGTCCTAACAATTGCTTTCAAGGGTCCCATGAGATGGAGGCTGCCCCTACTTCCTGTGACACTTTCACAAGTTAGATTGGTATATCAACCATTGGCACCTGGGAACAGCTCTCCACACAGGCCTGGTTTGGTCCATCTTCTCTACATTAAGAAGAGAGAAGCTGATTCAGACACAACCCTTCATCCTGACCAGGTTGTTTGCCATGGAGGATGACTTTTGGTCTCTTAGGTCCTCCATAGCTGCTTACAACTTCTCCAGGAATCATTTCTGCATGGACCTTTGAGTTTCTCAGCATGTGGAAGATCCCCTATATTCCTGTATTGTAAGAACAACTCTATCCCTGCTCTTCTGTAAAGTTAAATTGACTGAACAGTGTATGGTTAGGTTAACTAACAGGTTCGATTTGGATTAGGAATCTTTCTGCGCGATGAATAATGGTATTGGGAAACTGCGATATTTACAAGAATATATAGGTGAAATATAAGTATGAAAACAGAATTCTAGCTAAGATATGAAGCCCAAAAGGGCATTGGGCCCTTGATTGGCATACGTAGCTTTGAATTATGTTCTGCACTGATGTGTCAGGTAAATCGATATACAATGGCTTAGGTCCAGGTACCATGGATGATTAAATGTAGAAGAGAACTTCCAGTCAAAAGGGATAGTCGGTAGGATTCGGAAGATTCTCAGTAGGTTTAGAAAGAAGAGTGAGTATAGGATTTGGACCAAATGTTGTTTAGCAATAGGGTTTCCGGTAGACAGTGAATGTTAATATCAGCACAAGTGAAGAGACTGTCACAATGATGAACTGGGGAAAATAGTTAGGAAAGCTGATATCAATAGAGACATACGAAATCAGGCAAAGTATAAAGTGAGTGATAGGATTAGATATTTTCAACAGGGTTGAGTTTGAATATATAATCTAAGAAAGAAACAAATATGTAGTGACCAATAGGATTGACATTTGACAGCATTAGGCAACCTGGACATGGATGTTTAGTAATCCATGCTCACTTTTCATTTAGTCTTTGCTACAATCTTAAGTGTGACCTCTGCTTTTTTTGGCCAGAATATTACTGTGATAAAACGTACATGTAGATCAGGTGACATGACTCTTTCTTCCACCATTTCTGGCAGCAACATTTTCAAGACGTATAAATTAGTAATGGGGGTAAAAAGAGGTGTACCCTTGTCTGTGCATATAGAGATACTGCATGAATAGACCATAATGTGAATAAATAATATATCTGGTTCTGACTTTAAATAATGGATTGAAATTATATCTGAAAAAATACAGGAAATCTTATATTGACATACAAACATTCATTCCAACCAGTTATATATCTAATGACCACATTAAGTTTATGGTTTATCATGAAGGGTGTGTGAGTTTTGCTTCAAAAGTGATTATGGAAATCGAAAATAATGTGTTTGGAAAGAAGTCTCATGAAAAGACCAGTCAAGAAACCTGGAGGAATACATGTTTCATGACGCAGGAAGTGATTGTGAAACAAATGCGTATAAATTTGTGAACTTGTGGATGAAGTATATATTTCCTATGATTTGTAAAAACTGAAGAAATAGTAATGTACCAGTGTTGAATGAAAATAAACGTCAGAATACACAACATGTCCCATACGAATCTACTTGATTGATGTTAATCTGGGTCAGTTACTGTACAAATATTAGGATTTGTAAGCACCATTTACTGAAGTTAGTTTTCAGAACTATGAAACAAATGTGTATTTCAGGTGGATGAATATTTCTGAGAATAATTTTGTGAAAAGTTTATTATAAATCCACATTTTTGAACATGGATGAACTTAGGGTGTGTATTTAAGAAACATATATTTCATATTTTAAAAATCAGGACAGTGTGTATATATATTCATAATTATATATATGTGTATATACATATATATGTGTCTATATATATATATACACACACACACACACACACACACAAAACACACACACAGACATTTAAATGTAGTTATATATATGCCAATCGAAGTTCATCATAAAATATATAGCATCCACAGATGCGAAAATATTTATTTTACTGAACAAGGATTTATGTATAATGTTGTTCTACTAGAAAGCTCACCCATAGTTTGAATTTTCAGTTCCAACAGCGTTTAGAGGAGTGATCTCTTCTCACAAGTTGTATCTGCCAAGTCAGTCACCTCACAAAAATGAACGTGTGATACCAGGTAGAATTCTATATAAGCATATAAAAATAAATGTGCTGAATAGGCTACAGAGAAAGGGAGAGGAATTTACATATTTGTTAACTTTAACAACACATGGAGAACTATTTCAATTAAAAATTGACTAGATTTATAACACCGACCCTTTATCATGCAAATGGCAAGTCCAACTATCCCCCATGCCTCCTCTAAACTGCTTGTATTTCTATTATGTTTGGGTTGTTTTTCTCCATCATGTTTGGATTAGTAGACAGAGTATAGTAGGGTATGGGTTATTGTCAGGGATTCAGTATATTCAATGGAATATAGGAAAATGAATCCAATGTGTATAAAATATATGCTACACAATTATCTTCCCACTCTCATCCAGAACAATGCCTTTACATTACCTTCACCCCAAGTAAGACACAATTAGAGTAGAAGAGTTTGAAAATCCGTGAATGCATATCTGGGGTGGAAACAGTACTAAGAAACAAATAAGTATTTCAGGTGGATGAATATTTCTGAGAATAATCTTGTGAAAAGTTGATTATAAATCCACAACATAAATATGAATGAATTTAGGAAGTGTGTAATAAGACACATATTTCATGTTTTGAAAAATCTTGAGAGTGTATCTATATATATATATACATATTTATATACACAAACAGAGAGAGACATTAAAAATTGCAATATATATGCCAAACGAAATTCACCATGAAATGTATATCATCCACAGATCCAAATATATTCATTTTACTGAACATTGATTTATGTATAATGTTGTTCAACTAGGAAGCTCACTCACATTTAAATTAAATGTTCATTCAGCATTTAGGAGGAGTGATCTCTTCTTCCAATTTGTATCTGCCAAATCAGCCACCTCACAAGAATGTACGTGTGGTACCAGGTAGGATTCTATATGTGCATATAAAAATACGTGTGCTGAATAGGCTACAGAGAAAGGCGGACAGGAATTCATTATTTGTTAACTTTAAAAACGCATGGAGAACTATTTCAACAAATAATTGACTAGATTTATAACTGCTACACTATACCATGCAAAAGGCAACTCCAACTATAAAACATACCTCCTCTAAACTGCCTGTATTTCTATTCTGTTTGTGTTATTTTTCTCCATCATATTAGGATTAGTAGTCAGAGTCTAATAGGGTATATGTTAGTTTCAGGGATTCAGCATTTCTAATGGAAAATAGGAAATTGAATCCAATGTGTATGCAAATATGTGCTACACAACATTCTTCCCACTTTCATCCAGAACAATGCCTTGACATTACACTCTCCTCAAGTAAGACACAATTAGAGGATAAGAGTTAGAAAATCTGTGAATATATATCTGGAATGGAGAATACTCAGGAGTTTACAACTTTGGAGGTGGTAGAGAAGATTCTAAAAGTAAGGGAAAGGGTAAACATTCCACAAACATGCAGCTCTGCTGGCCTACATACTTTTTGAGAAACTGCTTCTAAGGGTGGGCACTTGAAATATTTGATGTTCTGAGGAGATTTAGTTCATTTGTAGAGAGACCATCAAAGCTGGGTCTGCATCTATGTTACTTGGAGGACATGGTTTCTTATTATCCAATGAACATGAGGCAGCGGTGCTGAATTCTCTCTTTGTAGGTAAACTATGGACACTGGGGTCTAAGTGTCTTTCAATGTGGACTGTGAAGCCAATTGGTCATCCTCCACTTTTCTTGGTGTTTCTCGCTGCTCCACTGGGAGTTTGGTATTTGCTTCAAGAAATACAAGGAGTTAAAATGGGACAGAGTGGTGGAGGGAGTTCTTTAAGGTGTGGTGAGTCAGGGTCTTCAGGAGAATGCACCAACCAAGGTTCTATCCCACGTAGATTGCCCCCTTGAGAATAGCAATATGATTCTGAACATTGCAGTGAATCCTCCATATAACAAGATGCCTTTACATATATGGGTCTGCTGGCTGCACCATGTCAGTCACAAGCCATTTGGAAGCCAATGGCTGATCCACATGGCCACAACACAGATGTTTCATCAGACAATTGCATACCACTGCTCTAGGCCAACTACTCACCAGGCTCCAACTTACTGGCATATCTGTTCTACTCCATTTTCATGAAACAAAGTCAATCAAGGCAGTGTCTGGTATACTCAGGATCAGAAACAGGACATCCAAAGTTTTTTCAGTGCCAGCTGAACATGAAAATATCAAAAATTTCATGGTAATTGTCTAGCCATTTTTCACGGATGAAGTTTGCGGCTCTGAGGGCTTCAATTAATTCAGGAACCATTAAATGGTGAAGAAGCTAATTTCAATGAAAGCACTGGAGCACTCTCACAGGCATGGTTTCCCTAAGGGTGGCCAAAATGTCACATGAAGCCAGGCCCATTGAGATCTACAATGTGAGGTTCATGTGTGTTTTAAACTCAAATATGGCTGCCAAGTCTTTAAGAAAAATTGTATGTAATATCCGGGCTGAAATTCCAAGTGTTGTGTGGAAATCCAACCTGGGCCTAGATCTCAGGTTCCAAGGGCGACTCTCATGTGTGGCCTCCTAAAATCCCAACACAATTCATGGCAATACTTCTCTGAGGTCAGTTAAAGAACTCAGTCTCTAAGGGGAATCACACCAGAGTTCAAGCCCAGTGGAACAGTCATCTCTTTCAACCGCCACACAAATGACCACAATTAAAACCAAAACACTCCCACATGGTCCTCATCTTCTTCCATATAGACACTCCTTATAACGTCTGGCTGGAGTTTTCAATGAGGTCCACAGCCCAAGTCAGTGTCCAAATTAAGGTCCTGTTCCCCTCATTTGTCTAACATCAAGGTGGCCTGGACACACTTCCTGTAAACCAGGAGTGATCAAATAGGCCTGCCATTAATACTGCTCGGCTTTTCCAATTAGAGGCCTTCTGACTCTGTGGTTTAGATTCTTTATGTGAATTTGAGTCATGAGAAAACCCAAGCCCCTCTGCAGAGATTTGAAGAACTCATTTGGCCCAAAGGATTCCTATTCTCCCTTCATGGAATTCAGGATCCTAACAGAGGAAGGTAAAAGAATTCATTCACAATGAGTGAATATTTGCCATTTTGGTTTTGGATGGACACATGGGATCTTTCTTTTAATCCATCAGGTGCTAAGAATCTAAGCCACTGCCTCACACAGGGCCAAGAGGCTGATTCAGACACATCCTTTTCCAAAGCAATTAAGCAAAGAGCCACAGGTGATGCCCATTCACTTCCATTTGAAAACTGTTTTCTTCAGGGTTCACAAAGGTGTGGCCTGAGGCAAAGACCTTCCTGACACTCAGAGCAACAGAAAAATAGGTAAGCAAAAGGCCCAAAGCAGGGTTTCTCTACTGAGACTTTCTTTGTCACACTGATATCTGAGTTTTCTGAAATGCTTGCTATTCCCTTCAGCTATCCATTATATGGCAATGTCACAGAGCTTGGAGGTGGTACATATCTTGGACAGAAAACCATGAGCCTGCTCTGAAAAGTGGCCAGAATTCAGGAAGAAAACAGGAACTCCGGAAGATAGTAGGTGTTGCCCGTCCCTAAACAACCTGCAGTCCACTCATAAATTGGGCAGGATGAATGTTGGCAAGCTTTCTACTAGACAGGACACATCCATTGATGCATTATCTTTTATAATGTCTACAACCACGGACACAGTGGGATACACAGGCATACAAACAATCGCCTTGTCAAATGACTTACTATAAACAGTCCACTCCAAAACAAACAAACCGCCTTTCTTACCTATTCTCAGAACATGAGACTAAACCACAAAATCACAACCACACCCACAACGACACCTCCTTTATTCAAGTAGGTCTGTGACTAATTGGAATGTACTCTGACTGATGGGCCATACTATGTTTCCTTGAAATGGCCTGTCCTTCTCAGATCGGGTCTCGTTGGCCAACACTGTGAAGTTTTCAGGAGCCAGTGGTGAGCCACTACCTGCTTTCTCAGGAAATTCCCCTTTTCAGAGCTCTCCTGGCATTTGGCAATCCTCACATCAGTAGGTACCAAGAAGACTTACTCTGTCCTTGGTTATTCCAAACAACTGAGCCCACTGGGAAAGAAACTGGGACTGACTCTGGTTGCCTGGCTTCCTGGATCTTAAGTTCAGAGAAATCCGTCATCAAGGAAGAGGGGTAGGTCACTTCATTCAGGAACTGAATGAGGTTACTGCCGTGGCAACCACTTTGTCCTAACAATTGCTTTCAAGGGTCCCATGAGATGGAGGCTGCCCCTACTTCCTGTGACACTTTCACAAGTTAGATTGGTATATCAACCATTGGCACCTGGGAACAGCTCTCCACACAGGCCTGGTTTGGTCCATCTTCTCTACATTAAGAAGAGAGAAGCTGATTCAGACACAACCCTTCATCCTGACCAGGTTGTTTGCCATGGAGGATGACTTTTGGTCTCTTAGGTCCTCCATAGCTGCTTACAACTTCTCCAGGAATCATTTCTGCATGGACCTTTGAGTTTCTCAGCATGTGGAAGATCCCCTATATTCCTGTATTGTAAGACCAACTCTATCCCTGCTCTTCTGTAAAGTTAAATTGACTGAAGAGTGTATGGTTAGGTTAACTAACAGGTTCGATTTGGATTAGGAATCTTTCTGCGCGATGAATAATGGTATTGGAAAACTGCGATATTTACAAGAATATATAGGTGAAATATAAGTATGAAAACAGAAATCTAGCTAAGATATGAAGCCCAAAAGGGCATTGGGCCCTTGATTGGGATACGTAGCTTTGAATTATGTTCTGCACTGATGTGTCAGGTAAATCGATATACAATGGCTTAGGTCCTTGTACCATGGATGATTAAATGTAGAAGAGAACTTCCAGTCAAAAGGGATAGTCGGTAGGATTCGGAAGATTCTCAGTAGGTTTAGAAAGAAGAGTGAGTATAGGATTTGGACCAAATGTTGTTTAGCAATAGGGTTTCCGGTAGACAGTGAATGTTAATGTCAGCACAAGTGAAGAGACTGTCACAATGATGAACTGGGGAAAATAGTTAGGAAAGCTGATATCAATAGAGACATTACGAAATCAGGCAAAGTATAAAATGAGTGATAGGATTAGATATTTTCAACAGGGTTGAGTTTGAATATATAGTCTAAGAAAGAAACAAATATGTAGTGACCAATAGGATTGACATTTGACAGCATTAGGCAACCTGGACATGGATGTTTAGTAATCCATGCTCACTTTTCATTTAGTCTTTGCTACAATCTTAAGTGTGACCTTTGCTTTTTTTGTTCAGAATATTACTGTGATAAAACGTACATTTAGATCAGGTGACATGACTATTTCTTCCACCATTTCTGGCAGCAACATATTCAAGACGTATAAATTATTAATGGGGGTAAAAGAGGTGTACCCTATGTCTGTGCATATAGAGATAATGCATGAATAGACCATACTGTGAATAAATAATATATCTCGTTCTGACTTTAAATAATGGATTGAAATTATATCTGAAAAAATACAGGAAATCTTATATTGACATACAAACATTCATTCCAACCAGTGAAATATCTAATGGCCACATTAAGTTTATGGTTTATCATGAAGGGTGTGTGAGTTTTGCTTCAAAAGTGATTATGGAAATCGAAAATAATGTGTTTGGAAAGAAGTCTCATGAAAAGACCAGTCAAAAAACCTGGAGGAATACATGTTTTATGAAGCAGGAAGTGATTGTGAAACAAATGCGTATAAATTTGTGAACTTGTGGATGAAATATATATTTCCTATGATTTGTAAAAACTGAAGCAATAGTAATGTACCAGTGTTGAATGAAAATAAACGTCAGAATACACATCATGTCCCATACGAATCTACTTGATTTATGTTAATCTGGGTCAGCTAATGTACAAATATTAGGATTTGTAAGCACCATTTACTGAAGTTAGTTTTCAGAACTATGAAACAAATGTGTATTTCAGGTGGATGAATATTTCTGAGAATAATTTTGTGAAAAGTTTATTATAAATCCACATTTTTGAACATGAATGAACTTAGGGAGTGTATTTAAGATACATATATTTCATATTTTAAAAATCAAGTCAGTGTATATATATATATATATATATATATATATATATATATATATATATATTCATAATTATATATATGTGTATATATATACACATATAATTATATATATGTATATATATATATACACTCACACACACACACACACAAAACACACACACAGACATTAAAATGTAGGAATATATATGCCAATCGAAGTTCATCATAAACTATATAGCATCCACAGATGCAAAAATATTTATTTTACTGAACAAGGATTTATGTATAATGTTGTTCTACTAGAAAGCTCACCCATAGTTTGAATTTTCAGTTCCAACAGCGTTTAGAGGAGTGATCTCTTCTCACAAGTTGTATCTGCCAAGTCAGTCACCTCACAAAAATGAACGTGTGATACCAGGTATTCTATATAAGCATATAAAAATTCATGTGCTGAATAGGCTACAGAGAAAGGCAGAGAGGAATTTACATATTTGTTAACTTTAAAACACATGGAGAACTATTTCAATTAAAAATTGACTAGATTTATAACACCTACCATTTATAATGCAAATGGCAAGTCCAACTATACCCCATGCCTCCTCTGAACTGCTTGTATTTCTATTCTGTTTGGGTTGTTTTTCTCCATCATATTTGGATTAGTAGACAAAGTATAGTAGGGTATGGGTTATTGTCAGGGATTCAGTATTTTCAATGGAATATAGGAAAATGAATCCAACGTGTATAAAATATATGCTACACAATTATCTTCCCACTCTCATCCAGAACAATGCCTTTACATTACCTTCACCCCAAGTAAGACACAATTAGAGTAGAAGAGTTTGAAAATCCGTGAATGCATATCTGGGATGGAAACAGTACAAAGAAACAAATACGTATTTCAGGTGGATGAATATTTCTGAGAATAATCTTGTGAAAAGTTGATTATAAATCCACAACATAAATATGAATGAATTTAGGAAGTGTGTAATAAGACACATATTTCATGTTTTGAAAAATCTTGAGCATATATATATATATATATATATATATATATATATATATATATATATATATATATTATATACAGACAAAGAGAGAGACATTAAAAATTGCAATATATATGCCAAACGAAATTCACCATGAAATGTATATCATTCACAAATCCAAATATATTCATTTTACTGAACATGGATTTATGTATAATGTTGTTCAACTAGGAAGCTCACTCACATTTGAATTATCAGTTCAAGCAGCGTTTAGGAGGAGTGATCTCTTCTTCCAATTTGTATCTGCCACGTCAGCCACCTCACAAGAATGTACGTGTGGTACCAGGTAGGATTCTATATGTGGATATAAAAATACGTGTGCTGAATAGGCTACAGAGAAAGGGGGACAGGAATTCACTTATTTGTTAACTTAAAAATCGCATGGAGAACTATTTCAACAAATAATTGACTAGATTTATAACTGCTACACTATACCATGCAAAAGGCAACTCCAACTATGAAACATACCTCCTCTAAACTGCTTGTATTTCTATTCTGTTTGTGTTATTTTTCTCCATCATATTAGGATTAGTAGTCAGAGTCTAATAGGGTATATGTTAGTTTCAGGGATTCAGCATTTCTAATGGAAAATAGGAAATTGAATCCAATGTGTATGCAAATATGTGCTACACAAAAATCTTCCCACTTTCATCCAGAACAATGCCTTGACATTACATTCTTCTCAAGTAAGACACAATTGGAGGATAATAGCTAGAAAATCTGTGAATATATCTGGAATGGAGTATTCTCAGGAGTTTACAACTTTGGAGGTGGTAGAGAAGATTCTAAAAGTAAGGGACAGGGTAAACATTCCACAAACATGCAGCTCTGCTGGCCTAAATGCTTTTTGAGAAACTGCCTCTAAGGGTGGGCACTTGAAATATTTGATGTTCTGAGGAGATTTAGTTCCTTTGTAGAGAGACCATCAAAGCTGGGTCTGCATCTATGCTACTTGGAGGACATGGTTTCTTATTATCCAATGAACATGAGGCAGCGGTGCTGAATTCTCTCTTTGTAGGTAAACTATGGACACTGGGGTCTAAGTGTCTTTCAGTGTGGACTGTGAAGCCAATTGGTCATCCTCCACTTTTCGTGGTGTTTCTCGCTGTTCCACTGGGAGTTTGGTATTTACTTCAAGAAATACAAGGAGTTAAAATGGGACAGAGTGGTGGAGGGAGTTCTTTAAGGTATGGTGAGTCAGGGTCTTCAGGAGAATGCACCAACCAAGGTTCTATCCCACGTAGATTGCCCCCTTGAGAATAGCAATAAGATGCCTTTACATATATGGGTCTGCTGGCTGCACCATGTCAGCCACAAGCCATTTGGAAGCCAATGGCTGATCCACATGGACGCAACACAGATGTTTTATCAGACAATTGCATACCACTGCTCTAGGCCAACTACTCACCAGGCTCCAACTTACTGGCATATCTGTTCTACACCATTTTCATGAAACAAAGTCAATCAAGGCAGTGTCTGGTATACTCAGGATCAGAAACAGGACATCCAAAGTTTTTTCAGTGCAAGCTGAACATGACAATATCAAAAATTTCATGGTAATTGTCTAGCCATTTTTCACGGATGAAGTTTGCGGCTCTGAGGGCTTCAATTAATTCAGGAACCATTAAATGGTGAAGAAGCTAATTTCAATGAAAGCACTGGAGCACTCTCACAGGCATGGTTTCCCTAAGGGTGGCCAAAATGTCACATGAAGCCAGGCCCATTGAGATCTACAATGTGAGGTCCATGTGTGTTTTAAACTCAAATATGGCTGCCAAGTCTTTAAGAAAAATTGTATGTAATATCCGGGCTGAAATTCCCAGTGTTCTGTGAAAATCCAACCTGGGCCTAGATCTCAGGTTCCAAGGGCGACTCTCATGTGTGGCCTCCTAAAATCCCAACACAATTCATGGCAATACTTCTCTGAGGTCAGTTAAAGAACTCAGTCTCTAAGGGGAATCACACCAGAGTTCAAGCCCAGTGGAACAGTCATCTCTTCCAACCGCCACACAAATGACCACAATTAAAACCAAAACACTCCCACATGGTCCTCATCTTCTTCCATATAGACACTCCTTATAACGTCTGGCTGGAGTTTTCAATGAGGTCCACAGCCCAAGTCAGTGTCCAAATTAAGGTCCTCATTTGTCTAACATCAAGGTGGCCTGGACACACTTCCTGTAAACCAGGAGTGATCAAATAGGCCTGACATTAATACTGCTCAGCTTTTTGAATTTGAGGCCTTCTGACTCTGTGGTTTAGATTCTTTATGTGAATTTGAGTCATGAGAAAACACAAGCCCCTCTGCAGAGATTTGAAGAACTCATTTGGCCCAAAGGATTCCTATTCTCCCTTCATGGAATTCAGGATCCTAACAGAGGAAGGTAAAAGAATTCATTCACAATGAGTGAATATTTGCCATTTTGGTTTTGGATGCACACATGGGACCTTTCTTTTGATCCATCAGGTGCTGAGAATCTAAGCCACAGCCTCACACAGGGCCAAGAGGCTGATTCAGACACATCTTTTTTCAAAGCAATTAAGCAAAGAGCCACAGGTGATGCCCTTCATTTCCTTTTGAAAAAATGTTTTCCTCAGGCTTCCCAAAGGGGTGGCCAGAGGCAAAGACATCCTGAGATTCAGGGCAACAGAACAATAGGTTAGCAAAAGAGCCAAAGCAGGGTTTCTCCACTGAGACTTTTCTGGTCACACTGATATCTGAGTTTTCTGAGATGTTGGCCATTCCCTTCAGATATCCAGTACATGGCCATGTGACAGAGATTGGAGGTGGTACATATCTTGGACACAAACCCAAGAGCCTATTCTTAAGAGTTGTCAGAATTCAGAAAGAAAACAGGGACTTAAAAAGGTAGTAGGTGTTTCCTATCGATATGGAAACCACGCTCCATTCATTAAATGGGCAGGATGAATACTGGAAAGCTTTCTACTAAAGAGGACACATGCATTGATGCATTCTCTTTTATAATGTATACAACCACGGACACAGTGGGATACACAGAAATAGAAACACTCACCATGTAAAACGACTTACTAGAAACAGTTCACTCCAAACCAAAGAAACCTCCTTTTCTACCTATTCTCAGAACAGAGACAAAACCACACACCCACACTCAAAAAGACACCTCCTTCCCCAAAGTAGGGCTGTGATTATCCGGAGTGTCCTCTGACAGGTTTGCCATACTATGTTCCCCTTTAATGGTCTGTCCTGTCTCAGATCTGGTCTCCTTGTCCAACTCTGTGAAGCAGTCAGGAGCCAGGGGTGAGCCACTACATACTTAGTCAGGAAAGGCCCATGTTCAGATCTTTCCTGGCATTTGGCCATCCTCACATCAGTCAGTACCAAGAAGACTGACTCTGTCCTTGGTGATTCCAAACAAATGAGACCACTTGGACTGGGACTGGGACTGGCTCTGGTGCTTGGTTTCCTTGGTCCCAAGTTCAGAAAGTTCCATCAACAAGGAAGTGAGGTAGGTCACTTCCTTCAAGAACTGAATGAGGTCACTGCCTTGGCAACCACTTTGTCTAACAGTTGCTTCCAAGGGTCCCATGAGATGGAGGCTGCCCCTACTTCCTTTGACACTTTCACAACTTAGAATGGTATATCAACCTTAGGCACCCGGGAACAGCTCTCCACACAAGCCTGGTTTGGTCCATCTTCTCTACATTAAGAAGAGAGAGGCTGATTCAGACACAACCCTTCATCCTGACCAGGTTGTTTGCCATGGAAAATGACTTTTTGTCTCTCAGGTCCTTCATTGCTGCCTACATCTTCTCCAGGGATCATTTCTGCATGGACCTTTGAGGTTCTTAACAGGTGGAGCATCCCCTACATTCCTGTATTGTAAGAACAATCTGTCTCTGCTCTTCTGTAAAGTTAGATTGAGTGAACAGTGTATGGTTAGGGTTAATTTCATGTTCGATTTGGGTTAGGAATCATTCTGCTGGATGAATAATGGTATTGGGAACCTGTGATATTTATAAGAATATCGAGGTTAAATATATGTATGAAAACAGAAATTAAAGTAAGATTTGAATCCCAGAAGGGCTTTGGGCAGTTGATTGGGATATTTAGCTTTGAATTGTGCACATATGTCTCAAATAAATGGATATACAATGGCAGAGGAACTTGAACCTTGGATGATTGAATGCTGAAGAGAACATCCAAGTGAAAAGGGATTGTCGGTAGGATTAAGAAGATAGTCATTATGTTTAGCAAGTAGAGTTAGTATAGGATATGTAACAAAAGTTTTTTAGCAATTTTTTTTCGGGCAGTGAGTGAATATAAATGTCAGCACATATGAAGAAATCAGACACAATGATGAAATGGGGAAAATTTGTAGAAAAGCAGATATCAATAGAGACATTAGGAAATCAGGCAAAGTATAAAGTGAGTGATAGGATAAGACATTTTCAACAGGGTTGAGATTGAATATCTAATCTTAGGAAGAAACAAATATGTAGGTCACCAATAGGATTGACATTTGAGAGCATTAGGCAACATGGACATGGATGTTGTTAGTAATCCATGTTCACTTTCCATTTAGACTTTGGTACAATCCTAAGTGGGACCTTTGCATTTTGTTTCCAGAATATTACTGTGATAAAATGTGTATGTAGATCAGATGACATGATTATTTCTTCCACCATTTCTAGGAGCAGTATTTTGAAGACGTATAAATTAGCATTGGGGGTAAAAAGAGGTGTACCCTGTTTCTATGAATATACAGATAATGCATGAATAGACCTTAATTTCAATAAATAATATAACTTGTTCCACTTTAAGTAATGGATTGAATTGATATCTGAAAATATATAAGAAATCTTATATTGATATGCAATCATTCATGACAACCAGTTATACACCTAATGTTAATATTAGGTTACGGTTTATCATGAAGTTTGTGTGAGTTTTGCTTCAAAAGTGATTATGGAAATCGAAAATAATGTGTTTGGAAAGAAGTCTCATGAAAAGGCCAGTCAAGGAACACCGAGGAATTCATGAGTTCTGAAGAAGGAAGTGATTGAAATTGAAAAAAATGACGATAAATTTGCTTACTTGTGGATGAAATATTATAATATGATGTGAATAAACTGAAGAAATAGTAATGTACCAGTGTTGAATAAAAATGAACATCAAAATACACATCATGTCCCACAGGAATCTACTCGCATTGATGTTAAACTGTGTCAGTTACTGTAGAAATATTAGGATTTCTTTGCACCATTCACCAAAGTTAGTTTTCTTTTTTTTTAATTTTTATTTATGCTTGTTCAAAACATTACATAGTTCTTGATATATCATATTCCACACTGTGTTTCAAGTAGGTAATGAACTCCCATTTTTACCCCGTAAACAGATTGCAGAATCACATCAGTTACACATCCATTGATTTACATATTGCCATACTAGTGTCTGTCGTATTCTGCTGCCTTTCCTAACCTCTACTATCCCCCTCCCCTTACCTCCCCTCCCCTCTTCTCTCTCTACCTCTTTACTGTAATTCATTTCTCCCCCTTGTATAATTTTTTCCTTTCCCTCACCTCCTCTTGTATGTAATTTATATAACCCTGAGGGTCTCCTTTTATTTCCATGCAATTTCCCTTCTCTCTCCCTTTCCCTTCCTCCTCTCATCCCTGTTTAATGTTAATTTTCTTCTAATTCTATTCGTCCCTACTCTGTTCTTAGTTACTCTCTTTATATCAATAAAGGCATTTGGCATTTGGTTTTACGGATTGGCTAGCTTCACTTAGCATAATCTGCTCTAATGCCATCCATTTCTCTGCAAGTTATATCATTTTGTCATTTTTTAATGCAGAGTAATATTCCATTGTGTATAAATGCCACATTTTTTATCCATTCATCTATCGAAGTGCATCTAGGTTGGTTCCACAGTCTTGCTATTGTAAATTGTGCTGCTATGAACATCAATGTATCAGTGTCCCTGTAGCATTTTTTTTAGGTCTTTAGGGAATAGACTGAGAAGGGGAATACCTTGGTCAAATGGTGGTTCCATTCCCAGTTCTACAAGAAATATCCATACTGCTTTCCAATTTGGCTGCACCAATTTGCAGTCCCACCAGCAATGTACAAGTTTACCCTTTTCTCCACATCCTCACCAGCACTTGTTGTTGTTTGAGTTCATAATAAATATCTGGAATGGAAAATGCTCAGGAGTTCACAACCTTGAAGGTGGTAGAGGAGTTTCCAAAAGTAAGGGACCGGGTAAATACCACAAACATGGAGCTGTGTCGGCCTTAAGACTTCTTGAGAAAATGCCTCTGAGGTTGGGCACTTGAAATATATGTTGTTGTCAGGAGCTTTAGCTTCCTTTGTAGTGAGACCATCAAAGCTGAGTCTGCATCTATGTGACCTGGACGACATGTTTTTTTTTTATTTTCCTATGAACACGAGGCAGCAGTACTGAATTCTCTCTTTGTAGGCAAACTGGGGCTACTGGGGGCTAAGTGTCTCTCCATGTGGACTGTGAAGCCATTTGATCATCCTTCACATTTAATCATGTTATTTGATGCTGCACTGAAAGTTTGGTATTTACTTTATGAAATAAAGGAGTTTAACTGTGATACAGTGCTGCAGGGAGTTCTGTCATGTGTGGTGGTCAGGATCGGCAGGAGAATGTACCAAGAAGGCTTCTATCACACATAGTTGCCCCCTTGACCATAGCAACATGATTCTGAACATTGCCCTGAAACCTCTCCATACAACAAGATGCCTTTACATCCAAAGGTCTGCTAGCTGCACCATGTCAGTCACAAACCATTTATAAGCCAATGGCAGATCCACGTGGCCCCACCACAGATGTTTTTTCACACACCTACACTCTACTGCTCTTGGCCCACTACTCAGCAGGCTCCAACTTACTGGCATATCTTTTCTACACCATTATCATGAAACTCAGTCAAACCAAGCACTGTCTTGTATACTCATGATAAGCACCAGGACATCAAATGGTTTTCCAGTGCCAGCTGGTCATGGAAATTTCAAAAATTTCATGGTATTTTCTAGCCATTTTTCAAGGATGAAGTTGGAGTTACTGTGGGTTTCAATTCATTCAGGAACCATTAAATATTGAGGAATCTCATTTCAATGGAAGCTCTAGAGAACTCTCACAGGCAAGCCTTCTGAAAGAGTGGCCCAAGGTCACATAAAGCCAGCCACATTGAGGTCTACAATGTGAGGTCCATGTGTGTTTTGACTCTCAACTATTGCTGCCAAGTCTTTCAGAATATAATCAAGTGATATCCTCGCTGAGATTCCCAGTGCTCTGTGGAAAGCCACCCTGGGCCTAGATCTCAGTTTCCAAGGGTGACTCTCATGCGTGGCCTCCGAAAATTCCAACACTATTCATGGCAATACTTCTCTAAGGTCAGTTTCAGAACTCAGTCTCCAAGGGGAATCCCACAAGAGTTGAAACCCAGGTGGACGCAGTCATCTTTTCCCACCGCCACACAAATGACAACAATGAAAACCAAAACACTCTCACATGGCCCTCATGTTCTTCCATATAGACACTAATCATAACCTCTGGCTAGAAGTTTCCATGAGGGGCGCAGACCAAGACACTTTCCAAAATAAGCTCCCTTTCCCCTCATTTGCCGAAAGTCAGGGTGGCCTACACACCCTTCCTGTGAACCAGAACTGATCAAATAGGGATGTAGTTAATACTGTTCTGCTTTTACAATTTGAGGCCTACTGACTGTCAGGTATAGATTCTTTATGTGATTTGGAGTCATCAGCAAACCCAAGTACTTCTGCAGGGGTTCAAAGAACTCATTTGAACTAAAGGATTCTGATTCTTACTTGATGAAGGTCAGGAATCTAATAGAGGAAGGCAAGAGACTTATTTGCCATTTCTGTTTTGAGTGCACACATGGAATCTATCTTTAGATGCATCAGGTGCTGAGAATCTAAGCCACAACCTCACACAGAACCAAGAGGCTGATTCAGATACATCCTTTTACAAAGCAATTAAGCAAAGAGCAACAGGTGATGCCCATTCATTTTCATTTGAAAACTGTTTTCTTCAGGCTTCACAAAGGGGTGGCCAGAGGCAAAAACCTTCCTGACATTTAGGGCAACAGAAAAACAGGTAAGCAAAAGACCCAAAGCAGGGTTTCTCCACTGAGACTTTCCTGGTCACACTGATATCTGAGTTTTCTGAGATGCTCCCCATTCACTTTAGCTATCAAGTACATGGTCATGTCACAGAGCTTGGAGGTTGTATATATCTTGGACACAAAACCATGAGCCTATTCTGGAGAGTGGCCAGAATTCAGGAAGAAAACAGGATCTTAGGAAGATAGTAGGTTTTGCCCATCCAGAAGGCAAGCCGTGGTCCATTCATCAATTGGGCAGGATGAATGCCAGGAAGCTTTCTACTAGACAGGACACATCCATTAATTCATTCTCTTTTCTAATGTCTACAACCACAGACACAGTGGGATACACAGACACAGAAACACTCACATGTCAACGACTTACTAGAAACAGTGCAATCCAAACCAAACAAACCGCATTTTCTACCTATTCTCAGAACATGTGACAAAACCACAAAACCACAACCACTCCCACAAAGGCACCTCCTTCCCCCAAGTAGGTCTGTGAGTATCCAGAGTGTCCTCTGACTGGTGGGCCATACAATGTTCTCCCGAAATGTCCTGTCCTGACTCAGATCTGGTCTCCTTGGCCAACTCTGTGAAGTTGTCAGGAGGCAGCGGTGAGCCACTACCTGCTTTCTCAGAAAAGGTCCCTCTTCAGAGCTCTCCTGGCCTTTGGCTATCCTCACATAGGTAGGTACCAAGAAAGACTGACCCTGTCCTTGGTAAAACCGAACAAGTGAGCCCACTGGGACTGGGACTGGGACTGGCTCTGGGTGCCTGTCTTCATGGATCCCAAGTTCAGAGAATTCCTTCACCAAGGAAGTGACGTAGGTCACTTCCTTCAGGAACTGAATCAGGTTACTGCCTTGGCAACCAATTTGTCCTAACAGTTGCTTCCAAGAGTCCAATGAGTTGGAGGCTGCCCCTACTTTCAGTGAAACTTTCACAATTTTGCATGGTATATCAACCATAGGCACCCAAAAAAAGCTCTCCAGATAGGCGTGGTTTGGTCCATCTTCTATACATTAAGAAAAGAAATGTTGATTCAGACACATCCCTTCATGCTAACCAGGTTGTTTGTCATGGAAGATGACTTTTGCTCTCTGACGTCATTCATAGCTGCCTACATTTAATCCTGGGATCATTTCTTTAATGACCTTGGAGGTTCTCAGCAAGTGGAAGATCCCCTAATTTCTGTATTGAAAGACCAACTCTGTCCCTGCTCTTCAGTAAAGTTAGATTGAGAGAACAGTGTATGGTCAGGGTTAATAACATGTTCCATTTGGGTTAGGAATCATTCTGCGGGATGAATTATGGTATTGGGAACGTGCGATATTTATAAGAATATAAGTGAATTATAAGTATGAAAACAGACATCTAGGTAATATTTGAAGCCCAGAATTGCATTGGACCCTTAGCTGGGATTCTTAGCTTTGAATTATATTCTGCACAGATGTCTCAGATAAATCGATATACAATGGCATAATTACTTGTACCTTGGTTTATTGAATGTTGAAGAGAACATCCAGTCAAAAAGGGATAATTTGTAGGATTAGTAAGATAGTTGGTAGGTTTTGAAAGAAGAGTGAGTATAGGATTTGGATAAAAAGATCTTTAGCTGTAGGGTTTCGGATAGAGTGAATGTAATTGTCAGCACATGTGGAGAGTCTGTCAAAAGGATGAACTGGGGAAAAAAGTAGGAATGCAGATATCAATTGACATTAGGATATCAGGCAAAGTATAAAGTGAGTGATAGAATTATACATTTTCAACAGGCTTGAGTTTGAATATATAATCTTAGGAAGAAACAAACATGTAGTCACCAATAGGATGAACTTTTGAGAGCATTAGGCAACATGGACATGGATGTTTTCCGTAATCCATGCTCACTTTTCATTTAGGCTTTGGTACAAACATAAGTTTGACCTCTTCTTTCTGTGTGCAGAATACTACTGTGGTAAAATGTATATGTAGATCAGGTGACATGAGTATTTCTTCCACCATTTCTGGGAGCAATATTTTGAAGACGTATAAATTATTTTTGGAGGTAAAAATGGTGTACACTGTGTCTATAATTATAGAAATAATGCATGAATAGACCATACTGTAAATAAATATTATAACTGGTTCTAACTTTAAATAATGGATTGAATTGATATCTAAAAATATACAGAAAATCTTACATTGATATACAATCCTTCATTCCAACCAGTAATATATCTAATGGTTATATCAGCATTATGGTTTTTCATGAAGAATGTGTGAGTTTTGCTTCAAAAGTGATTATGGAAATCGGAAATAATGTGTTTGGAAAGAAGTCTCATGAAAAGACCAGTCAAGAAACCTGGAGGAATACATGTGTTTTGAAGCAGAAAGTGATTGAAAGTGAAACAAATGCCTATATATTTGTGAACTTGTGGATCAAATATATATCCTATGATGTGCATAAACTGAAGAAATAGTAATGTACCACTGTTACATAAAAATGAACGTCAAAATACACATCATGTCCTCTCCCACAGGAATCTACTTGCATTGATGTTAAACTGGGTCAGTTATTGTAGAAATATTAGGATAATGCCGCAGTCTTGCTGGGCACAATCAGGAGCCACTTGCCAAAAGAAACGAACTTTATTTTTAGAACCACACACGCCAAACAAAACAGCCTGTCAGGAAAAACCTTCAGATCCCCAACTGCCACCACTGGCTTCCCAAAACCTCTCCCTCCCACATGAGCCTCTCTCCGCCTCCCACAATCCTCCTGCTCTTGAGGCCGATTGGCTGGGTCATGTGGGCAAAGTCAAAAAAAGTCCCCCAATGAGCAGTTTTGTGGTCTGAAAGGGCAGGGAAACAGCCCATTGAGCATCACCGCAGAGGAGCCAATCAGCTAGTTGTTGCTGGGGCCGCTGTGAGCCAATCATCAGCCGGCAGCTGGAAGTTTGCTGGCAGCAGGAATTTTGCTGGGGCCCCTTCAGCTGTGGCTCTCAACATCTTCCCCTCTCTGTTTAAACAACACGCATGTGGCTTAGGGACTGTGCCTGCCTTAGGTTGTCCAATAGTACATATGGTATTTACCCGTTAAGTTGGTACCATTGCAATTGGATCTTACCCGTCACTGACTACCCGTCCAGTATAGAGCCACACCTGTGGAGAGGTCTTTGTACCAGCGGGGTGGGTGAGGTTCTTTGCCTCACCTCTGTTGGCCCCCCCAAATTTTAGCTGGACGATCATGACACGCAGAAGGGAGGAAGATACACCAAGCCAATTGACGGCTCCTTTTGGAAAAATTGTACCACCGATGACATCATCAGCAAATATACCCCAACACTACGACAAGTCGCTGCACCAACAGATAGTTCACAATGCATTTAGGTGAGTTCACATGTGTCCAGGCAAGTTCTGCAAGCAGTACAGGGATGGCTATTGCAGAAGCTGTAGATTGGAATTATCTTTGATTTCACCTGCACTGGGATGAAGATAGGAACTCTGGCAATAATGTCTAAAGAAAAAAATTATGTAACATTCCAGAAGGCACTAAAACCAAAAAAAAAAAAAAAACATATGTAACATTCCAGAAGGCACATCAAAAACCAAAATGGCCCAAAAAGCATTCATTGAGGATGAAGTCTCTCACCTTCCTCTGTAAGGTTCCTGACCTCCATAAAATGAGAATAGGGATTTATTGGGTCAAATGAGTTCTTCAAAACCCTGCAGAGGGTAGCCAATGGGTTATTGGGTTTTTTCATTACTCCAATTCACATCAAGAATCTATACTCCACAGACAGTAGGCCTCAAATTAGAGAAGCAGAGCAGTACTAAAGTCAGGGTTATTTGATCACTCCTGATTCACAGAATGGGTCTCCAGGCCACCTTGACTTTAGGCAAATGAGAGGAAAGGGAGATTATTTTGGACACTGTCTTGGGCTGTGCCCCTCAAGGAAACGTCAAGCCAGAGGTTATGATGAGCGTCTATATGGAAGAAGATGAGGGCCATTTGGGAGTTTTTTGGTTTTCCTTGTGGTCATTTATGTGGCAGTCGGAAGAGATGACTGGGTCCACCAGGGCTTGAACTCTGGTGTGATTCCCCTTAGAGACTGAGTTCTGGAACTTACCTCAGAGAAGTATTGCCATGATTTGTGTTGGGATTTTAGGCGGCCACCCATGAGAGTCGCCCGTTGAAACTGAGATCTAGGCCTGGGGTGGCTTTCCACAGAGCACTGGGAATCTCAGACAGAATATCATATGATATTATTTTGAAATACTTGCCAGACATAGTTGAGAGTCAAAACACACATGGACCTCACATTGTAGACCTCAATTGGCCTGGCTTCATGTGACTATTTGGCCACTCTTTGGAAAGCCTTGCCTGTGAGAGTTCTCCAGAACATTCCTTGAAATGAGCTTCCTCAACATTGAATAATTCCTGAAAGAATTGAAACAAATAATGCCTCCAACTTCATCCTTGTAAAATGGCTAGATAAATACCATGAAATTTTTGAAATTCGCATGATGAGGTGGCACTGGAGAACCTTTGATGTTCTGTTGCTCATCATTAGTGTACCAGACAGTGCCTTGATTGATTGGGTATAATGAAAGTGGTGTAGAACAGAGATGCCGGTTAGATGGAGACTGCGGAGTATTTGGCCCAGAACTGTGGTGTGCAGGTGTGTGATAAAATATTTATGGTGGTGCCATGTGGATCTGCCATTGATTTCCAAATGGCTTTTAGCTGACATGGTGCACCCAGCAGACCCTTATATGCAAAGGCATCTTGTTATATGGAGAGGTTTCAGGGCAATGTTCAGAATCAGGTTGCTATGGTCAAGGGGGCAAGCTATGTGGGATAGAAGCCGGATTGGTGTGTTCTCCTGGAGACTCTGACCCACCACATGTCACAGAACTCCCTCCAACACTATGTCCCAGTTGAACTCCTTGTATTTCTTGAAGCAAATACCAAACTCCCAGTTCAGCACCAAGAAACACCATGAAAATTGAAGGATGACTAAATGGCTTCATCGTCCACACAGTTAGACACTTTGGCCCAGTGGCCTCTGTTTACCTACAAAGAGAAAAATCAGCACTGCTGCCTCAGGTTCATTGGAAAATAAGAAACCATGTTCTCCAGGTCACATAGATTCAGACCCAGCTTTGATGGTTTCACTACAAATGAAGACAAAGCTACTGACAACAACATATATTTCAAGTGCCACACCTCAGAGGCAGTTTCTCCAGAAGTCTTTTTTCCAGCAGACCTCCATGGTTGTGGAGTGTTTACCCAGTTCCTTACTTCTGGAAACTCCTCTACCTGCTCCCAGGTTGAGAACTCCTGAGAATTTTCCATTCCAGATATGTATTCACAGATTTTCTTACTCTTCTCCTCTAATTGTGTCTCACTTGGGGCAAAGGTAATGTCAAGGCATTATTCTAGGTGAGAGTGGGAAGATTATTGCGTAGCACATATTTGCATACACATTGGATACATTATCCTATTTTCCATTTGAAATACTGAATTCCCGACACTAACCCATACCCTACTAGACTCTGACTACTTATCCTAAAATGATGGAGAAAAAGAAACCTAACAGAATAGAAATACAGGCCTTTTGTAGGAGGCATGGTGTATACTTGGATTTTCCTTCTCCTTTATCAAGGATATGTGTTATGAATCTAGTCAACTTTTCATTGTAAAATTTCTCCATGAGTTTTCAAAGTTAACACATATGTAAATTCCTGTCTCCTTTTCTCTGTAGCCTCTTTAGAACATGTATATTTTTATGCATATATAGACTCCTACCTGGTAACACACGTACATTCTTGTGAGCTCACTGACTTTGGAATATACAAATTATGAGAATAGATAACTTCCCCTAAATACTGATGGAACTGAAAATTCAACCTATGGGTGAGCTTCCTAGTGAACAACATCATACATAAATCCATGTTCAGTAAAATGAATATTTTTAGATATGTGGATGATATATATTTCATGATAAATTTTGATTGGCATATATATTGCTACATTTTATTGTTGTGTGTGTGTATATGTATATATATGTATATATATGTATATATATATATATATTTATATATATGTATATATATATATATATATATATATATATTCACGAGATTTTCCAGATTTTCCAAAACATGAAATAAATGTGTCTTATTATACACTCCCTAAATTCATTCAAGTTCATGTATGTGGATTTAAAATCAACATTTTACATGATTATCATCAGTCTGGCTGGGCACAATTCAGGAGCCAACTGTCAAAAGAAACGAACTTTATTTTTAGAACCACACAAACCAAACAAAACAGCTTCTCAGGAAAAACCCTCAGAGCCCAACTGCCACCACAGTCTTCCCACAAGCCTCTCCCTCAACCACAAGCCTCCTCCTTTTGAGGCCGATTGGCTGGGTCACATGGGCGGAGCCAAAAAAGTCCACCAATGAGCAGCTCCGTTGTCTGAAAGGGCAAGGAAACATCCCATTGAGCATCACCACAGAGGAGCCAATCAGCTAGATGTTGCTGGGGCCTCTGTGAGCCAATCATCCACTGGCAGTTTGAATGGGCGGGGAAACAGCTCAATGAGCATCTGCAGTGAGCATCACCACAGAGGAGCCAATGAGCTATATGTTGCTGGGGCCGCTGTGAGCCAATCATCAGCCGGCAGCTGGAAGTTTGCTGGCAGTTGGAGGTTTCCTGGGGCCCCTTTGGCTGTGGCTCTCAACATCTCCCCCTCTCTGTTTAAACAACAAGCATGTGGCTTAGGGACCATGCCTGCCTTTGGTTGTTCAAAACTACATATGGTCCTTACTGGAGAACCTTGGCTGTGGCTATCAACAGGATTTGTATGTACCATTCACTGAAGTTAGTTTTCAGTACTAGGAAACAAATATGTATTTCAGGTGGATAAATATTTCTGCGAAAAATCTTGTGAAAAGTTGATTTTAAATCCACATACTTGAACATAAATGAATTTAGGGAGTGTAAATAAGATACATATATTTCATATTTTGAAAAATCTGGAGAGTGTGTGGGTGTGTGTGTGTACACACACACACACACACACACACAGATATTAAAATGTAGCAACATATATGCAAATCGAAATTCACCATGAAATATACATCAATCACAGATCCAAAAATATTCAATTTTCTTAACAGGGATTTATGTATAATGTTGTTCTACTAGGAAGCTCACCCATTATTTGAATTTTCAGTTCCAACAGCGTTTAGGAGGAGTGATGTCTTCTCACAAATTGTATCTCCCAAGTCAGTCACCTCACAAGAATGTAGGTGTGACACCAGGTAGGATTTGATATGTGCATATAAAAATACATTGCTGAATAGGCTACAGACAAAGGGAGACAGGAATTCACATATTTGTTAACTTTAAAAACACATGGAGATCTATTTCAATTAAAAATAGACTGGATTTATAACACCTAACATTTATCATGAAAAAGGCAAGATCAACTATACACCATGCCTCGTCTGAACTGCTTGTATTTCAATTCTGTTTGTGTTACTTTTCTGCATCATATTAGAATTAGTAGTCAGAGTCTAGTAGGGTATGGGTTCGTGTCAGGGATTCAGTATTTCGAATGGAAATTTGGAAAATGAATCCAATGTGTATGCAAATATGTGCTACACACAAAAAATTCCCACTCTCATTCAGAACAATGGCCTGAAATAACCACGCCCCATGTAAGAAACAATTAGAGGAGAAGAGTTAGAAAATCTGTGAATACATACGTAGAATGGAAAATGCTCAGTAGTTCACAACCTTTGAGGTGGAAAAGACGTTTCCAAACCTTAGGGACAGGGTAAAACTCCACAAACATGGAACTCTGCTGGCCTAAACACTTCTGGAGATACTGACAATGAGGTTGGGTACTTGAAATATATGTTGTTGTCAGAACCTTTAGCTTCCTTTGTAGTGAGACCATCAAACTTGGGTCTGCATTTTTGTGACCTGGAGGACATGAATTCTTATTGTCCAATGAACATGAGGCAGCAGTGCTGAATTCACTCTTTGTAGCTAAACTGTGGCCACTGGGGGATAAGTGTCTCCCCGTCTGGAATTTGAAATCATTTGGTCATGCTCCACTTTTCGTGGTGTTTCTTGCTGCTGCAGTGGGTGTTTTGTATT
The DNA here is from genome assembly GCF_048772815.1 of Callospermophilus lateralis. Lineage (NCBI taxonomy): Eukaryota > Metazoa > Chordata > Mammalia > Rodentia > Sciuridae > Callospermophilus > Callospermophilus lateralis. The sequence continues at coordinate 1,097,806 of NW_027514311.1, forward strand.
TGGTTCATGACATACAAAGAGTTAAACTGGGACACAATGCTGGAGGGAGTCCTGTAACATATGGTGTGTCAAGGTCTGCAGGAGAATGCACCAACCAGGCTTCTATCCCCCATTGCTTGCCCCCTTTACCATAGGAACTTGATTCTGAATATTGCCCTGAAAACTCTCCATGTAACATGATGCCTTTACATACAAAGTTCTGCTAGCTGCACCATGTCAGTCACAAGCCATTTGAAAGCCAATGTAAGATCCACATGACCCCACCACAGATGTATTGTCACACACCTGCACACAACTGCTCTAGGCCCACTACTCAGCAGGCTCCAACTTACTGGCATCTCTGTTCTACACCATTTTCATGAAACACAGTCAATGAAGGCATTTTCTGGTACACTCATGATCAGCAACAGGACATCCAAAGGTTCTCCAGTGCCACCTGGTCATGGGAATTTCAAAATTTGGTGGTAGTTATCTAGCCATTTTTGAAGGATGAAGTTGGAGGCACTGTGGGTTTAAATTCATTCAGGAGCCATTAAATATTGAGTAAGCTCATTTCGATGAAAGCTCTGGAGAACTCTCACAGGAAAGGCTTCCCAAAGAGTGGCCCAAGGTCACATGAAGCCAGGCCCATTGAGGTCTACAATGTGAGGTCCATGTGTGTTTTGACTCTCAACTATGGCTGTCAAGTCTTTCAAAATAAAATCATGTGATATCCTTGCTGAGATTCTCAGTGCTCTGTGGAAAGGAACCCTGGGCTTAGATCTCAGTTTCCAAGGGTGACTCTCATGCATGGCCTGCTAAAATCCCAACACAATTCATGGCAATACTTCTCTGAGGTCAGTTCCAGAACTCAGTCTCTAAGGTAAATCACACCTGAGTTCAATCCCAGGTGGACCCAGTCATCTCTTCCAAACGCCACACAAATGACCACAATTAAAACCAAAACACTCCCACATGGCCCTCATCTTCTTCCATATAGACACACATCATAACCACTGGCTGGTGGTTTTCATGAGTTGCGCAGCCTAAGACAGTATCCAAAATAAGCTCCCTTGCCCCTCATTTGCCTAAAGTCATGGTGGCCTGGACACCCTTCCGGTGAACCATGAGTGATCAAAAAGGCTTGCTGTTAATACTGCTTTGATTTTCCAATTTTAGGCCTACTGACTCTTCGGTTTAGATTCTTAATGTTAAATGGAGTCATGAGAAAAACCAAGCACCTCTGGGCTAGCCTCTTCAGGGCTTTGAAAAACTCATTTGACCAAAAAGATCTTGATTCTCACTTGATGGAGGTCAGGATCCTTAGAAGAATTCGAGAGACTTCATCCACAATGACTGCTCTTTTGGCCATTTTGGTTTTGGATACACAAGAGATCTTTCTTTAGATCCCTCAGGTTCTGAGAATCTAGGCCACAGCCTCACAGGGGGCCAAGAGCCTAAATCAGACACATCCCATTCCAAAGCAATTAAGCAAAGAGCCACAGGTGATGCCCATTTATTTCCATTTGAAAACTGTTTTCTTCATGCTTCACAAAGGGGTGGCCTGAGGCAAAGATGTTCCTGACATTCAGTGCAACAGAACAATAGGTAAGCAAAATTCCCAAAGCAGGGTTTCTCCACTGAGACTTTCCTGGTCACACTGATATCTGAGTTTTCTGAGATGCTGACCATTCCCTTCAGCTATGTAGTACATGGCCATGTCACAGAGCTTGGAGGTGGTACATATTTTGGACACAAAACCATCAGTCTATTCTGGAGAGTGCCCACAATTCAGGAAGAAAACAGGAACTTAGGAAGATAGTAGGTGTTGCCCATCTATAAGACAAGCCACAGTCCATTCATAAATCGGGCAGGATGAATGCTGAGAAGATTTCAACTAGACAGGACTCATCCATTGATGCATTTTCTTTTCTAATGTCTACAACCAGGGGCACAGTGGGATACACTGATATCCAAACACATGCCTTGTCAAACAACTTACTACAAACAGGTCCCGCCAAAACAAACAAACCGCCATTCCTACCTATTCTCAGAACATGAGACAAATTCACAAATCCCCACCCACACCCACAAAGACACCTCCTTCCCCCAAGTAGGTCTGTGACTATCTGGAGTTTCCACTGACTCGTGGGCCATAGTATGTTCCAAATAAATGGCCTTCCTGTCTCAGACCTGCTTTCCTTGTGCAACTCTGTGAATTTGTCAGGAGCCAGCAGTGTGCCACTACCTGCTTTCTCAGGAAAAACCCTATTCAGAGCTTTCCTGGGTTTTGGACATCCTCACATCAGTAGGTACCAAAAATGAATGTCTGTGTCCTTGGTAAATCCAAACAAGGAGACCACTGGGACTGGGACTGGACTGGCTATGGGTTCCTGTCTTCCTGGATCCCAAGTTCAGAGAGTTCCAACACCAAAGAAGTGATGTGAGGTCACTTCCTTCAGGAACTGAATCAGATCACTGCCTTGGCAACCTCTTTGTCCTAACAGTTGCTTCCAAGGCTACCATGAGAAAGAGGCTGCCCCTACTTCCTGTGACACTTTCACAAGTTAGAATGCTATATCAACCATAGGCACCCGGGAGCAGCTCTCCACACAGGCCTGGTTTGGTCCATCTTCTCTACATTAAAAAGAGAAAGGCTGATTCAGAAACAACCCTTCATTCTGACCATGTTGTTTGCCAGGGAAGATGACTTTTGCTCTCTCAGGTCCTTCATAGCTGCCTACATCTTCTCCAGTGATCATTTCTGCATGGAATTTTGTAGTTCTCAGCAGGTGGAAGATCCCCTACATTCCTATATTGTAAGACCAACTTTGTCCCTGCTCCTCTGTAAAGTTAGATTGAGGGAACAGTGTATGGTTAGGGTTAATAACATGTTCGATTTGGGTTAGAAATTATTCTGCTGGATGAATAATTGTACAAGAATAATGAGGTGAAATGTATGTAGGAAAACAGAAATCTAAGTAAAATTTGAAGCCCAGAAGGGGATTGGGCTTCAAGGGATTGTGATACTTAGCATTGCGATCAAGGGATTGTGATACTTAGCATTGAATTATGTTCTGCAGAGATGTCTCAGAGAGATCGATATACAATGGCATAAGACCCTGTACCTTGGATTATTGAATGTAGAAGAGAACATCCAGTCAGAAAGCATTAATAGGTAGGATTAGGAAGATAGTAGGTTTAGGAGGAAGAGTGATTATAGGATTTGGAACAAAAGTTTCTTAGCAATAGGGTTTCGATTAGAGTGTGAATGGAAATGTCAGCACATGTGAAGAGTCAGTCACAATGATGAACTGGGGAAAATATGTAAGAAAGCAATCAATAGAGACATTATGAAATCAGGAAAAGTATAAAGTGAGAGAAAGGATTAGATGTTTTCAACAGGGTTGAATTTGAATATATAATCTTAGGAAGAAACAAATATATTGTCACAAATAGGATTGATTTTTGAGAGCATTAGGCAACTTGGACATGGATGTTTTTAGTAATCCATATTCACTTTACATTTAGGCTTTGGTACAAACATAAGTGTGACCTTTTCTTTTTGTGTCCAAATATTACTGTGATAAAATGTATATGTAGATAAGGTGACATGAGTATTTCTTCCATCATTTCTGAGACCAATAATTTGAAGACGTATAAATTAGTATTGGGTTTACAAAGAGGTGTACCCTGTGTCTATGAATATAAAGAAAAAGCATGAATAGACTGTACAGTGAATAAATAATATAACTGGTTTCACTTTAAATCATGGATTGAATTGATATCTGAAAATATATAAGAAATATTATATTGATACAAAATCATTCATTCCAACCAGTTATACATCTAATGGTAATATTGGGGTTATGGATTATCATGAAGGGTGTGTGAGTTTTGCTTCAAAAGTGATTATGGAAATCGAAAATAATGTATTTGGAAAGAAGTCTCATGAGAAGACCAGTCAAGAAACATGGAGGAATACATGTGTTTCGAAGCAGAAAATGATTTAAAGTGAAACAAATGCCTATAATTTTGTAACTTGTGGATGAAATATATATCTTATAATGTGCATAAACTGAAGAAATAGTAAAATACCAGTGGTGAATAAGAATGAACATAAAAATACACATCATGTCCCATAGGAATCTACTTGCATTAATGAGAAACTGGGTCAATTATTGTAGAAATATTAGGATTTGTATTCATGATTCACTGAAGTTAATTTTCAGTAATAGGAAACAAATAGTATTTCAGGTGGTTGAATATTTCCTAGAATAATCTTGTGAAATGTTGACTATAAATCCTCATACATGAACTAGAATGAAATTAAGGAGTGTATAATAAGACACATATATTTAATATTTTAAAGAATCTGGAGTGTGTATACACACACACACACACACACACACATTAAAAAGTAGTAGTATATATGCCAATCGAAATTCATCATGAAATATATATCATCCACAGATCGAAAAATATTCATTTTCCTGAACATGGAATTATGTATAATATTGTTCAACTAGGAAGCTCACACAGAGGATGAATTTTCAGATCCCACAGTGTTTAGGAGGAGTGATCACTTCTCACAATTTGTATCTGCCAAGTCAGACACCTGACAAGAATGTACGTGTGATACCAGGTAGGATTCTATATATGCATATAAAAATAGATGTGCTGAATAGGCTACATAGAATGGGAGAGAGGAATTCACATATTTGTTAACTTTAAAAACACATGGAGAACTATATCAATTACAAATTGACTAGATTTATAACACCAACACTTTGTCACGCAAAAGCCGTGTCCAACTATACACTATGCCTCCTCTGATATGCTTGTATTTCTATTCTGTTTGAGTTATTTTTCTCCATCATATTAGGATTAGTAGTCAGAGTATAGTAGGTTATGGGTTAGTGTCAGGGATTCAGTATTTCAAGTAGAAAATAGGAAAATGAATCTAATAAGCATGAAAATATGTGCTACAAAAAATATTCCCACTCTCATCCAGAAGAATGCCTTGAAATTATCATCGCCCATAGTATGACACAATTAGAGGAGAAGAGTTAGAAAATATGTGAATACATATCTGGACTGGAAAATGCTCAGCATTACACAACTATGGAGGTGGTAGAACAGTTTCCAAAAGTAAAGGACAGTGTAAACCCTCCACAAACATGGAGCTATGCTGGCCTAAAGACTTCTTGAGAAACTGCCTCTGAGTTTGGGTAGTTGAAATATATGTTGTTGTCAGGAGCTTAACTTCCTTTGTAGTGAGACCATCAAAGTTTGGTCTGCATCTATGTGACCTGGAGGACATGGTTTCTTATTTTCCAATGAACATGAGGCTGCAGTGCTGAATTCACTCTTTGTAGCTAAACTGTGGTCACTGGGGGCTAAGTGTCTCCCCATGTGGACTTTGAAGCCATTTGGTCATCCTCCACTTTTCCTGGTGTTTCTTGCTGCTGCACTGGGTGTTTTGTATTTGCTTCACGACATACAAGGAATTCAACTGGGAAACAGTGCTGGAGGGAGTCCTGTAACATGTGGTGGGTCAGGGTCTGCAGGAGAATGCCCCAACTTGGCTTCTATCCCACATTGCTTGCCCCCTTGACCATACCAACCTGATTCTGAACATTGCCCTGAAACCTCTCCATATTACAAGATGCCATTTCATATAATGGTGTGATGGCTGCACGAAGTCAGTCACAAGCAATTTGGAAGCCAATGTAATATCCACATGGCCACACCACAGATGTATTATCACACACCTGCACAACACTGCTCTAGGCCCACTACTCAGCACGCTCTAACTTACTGGCATCTCTGTTCTACACCATTTTCAAGAAACCCAGTAAATCAAGGCAGTGTCTGGTACACTCATGATCAGCAATGGGACATCCAATGGTTATCCAGTGCCACCTGGTCATTGGGAATTTCAAAAATTTTATGATATTTATCTATCTATTTTTCAAGAATGAAGTTGAAGGCACTTTGGGGTTTCCATTCATCCCAGAACCATTAAATGGTGAGGAAGCTCATTTCAATGAAAGCTCTGAGGAACTCTCACAGGCAAGGCTTCTCAGAGTGTGCCCAAAAGGTCACATGAAGCCAGGCCCTTTAAGGTCTATAATGTGAGGTCCTTGTGTGTTTTGACTCTTAACTGTGGCTGCCAAGTTTTTCAGAATAAAATCATGTGATATCCTTGCTGAGATTCTCAGTGCTCTGTTGAAAGCTTTCCTGGGCCTAGATCTCAGGTTTCAAGGGCGACTCTTATGCATGGCCTCCTACAATCCCAACACAACTCATGGCAATACTTCTCTGAGGTCAGTTTCAGAACTCAGTTTCTAAGGGGAATCACACCAGAGTTCAAGCCCATGTGGACCCAGTCATCTATTCCAAACGCCACAAAAATGACCACATTTAAAACCAAAACATTCCCACATTGCCCTTATCTTTAACCATATAAACACTCATCATTAACTCTGGCTGCAGGTTTCCAAGAGTGGCGCAGCCCAAGACAGTGTCCAAATAATGCACCCTTGCCCCTGATATGTCCAAAGTAAGGGTGGCCTGTTCACCCTTCTTATGAACCAGGAGTGATCAAATAGGCCTGCCATAAATACTGCTCTGCTTCTCCAATTTGAGGCCTACTGACTGTCAGGTATAGATTCTTTATGTGATTTGGCATCATGAGACAACCCAAGCAGTTCTGCAGGAATTTGAAGAACTCATTTGATCCAAAGGATCCCTATTCTCACTTGATGGAGGTCAGGAACCAAACAGAAGAAGGCAAGAGACTTCATCCACAATGACAGATTTTTTGCCATTTTGGTTTGGATGCACACATGGGATCTTCTTTAGATCTATCAGGAGCTGAGAATTTTAGCCACAGCCTCAAACAGGGCCTAGTGTCTGATTAAGACACATCCCTTTCCAGAGCAATTAAGCAAAGAGCCACAGGTGATGCCCATTCATTTCCATTTGAAAACTGTTTCTTCAGGCTTCACAAAGGGGTGGCCTGAGGCAAAGACCTTCCTGACATTCAAGGCAACAGAAACATAGATAAGCAAATGGAGCCAAGCAGGGTTTCTCCACTGAGACTTTACTGGTCACACTGGTATCTGAGTTTTCTGAGATGTTCCCATTCCCTTCAGCTATCAAGGACATGGCCATGTCACAGAGTTTGGAGGTGGTACATATCTTGAACAATAAACCATGATACTATTCTGGAGAGTGGCCAGAATTCAGGAAGAAAACAGCAACTTAGGAAGTTAGTAGGTGTTTCCCATCCATAAGGCAAGCAACAGTCCATTAATCAATTGTGCAGGATGAATGCTGTGAATCTTTCTACTAGACAGGACACCTCCATTGATGCATTCTCGTTTCTAATGTCTAAAACCACGGACACAGTCGCTACACAGACATAGAAACACTCGCCTTGTCTAAAGACTTACTAGAAAAAGTCGACTCCAAACTAAACCAACCACCTTTCCTACCTATTCTCAGAACATGAAACAAAACCATAAACTCACACCCACAACCAAAAAGGCACCTCCTTCCCAAAAATAGGTCTTTAACTATCTGGAGTGTCCTCTGACTGGTGGGCCATACTATGTTCCACTCGAAATGGCCTGTCTGGTCTCAGATCTTGTCTCCTTGGCCAACTCTGTTATTCTGGGAGGAGCCAGTGGTTAGCCACAACCTGCTGTCTCAAGAAAGGCCCCTCTTCAGAGCTCTACTGGCATTTGGCCATCCTCACATCAGTAGGTACCAAGAAGGTCTGACTCTGTACTTGGTAAATCCAAACAAGTGAGCCCACTGGGACTGGGACTGGGACTGGCTCTTGGTGCCTGGCTTCTTGCATCCCAATTTCAGAGAGTTCCATCACCAAGAAAATGAGGTATGTCACTTTCTTTGGAACTGAATGAGGCCACTGCCTTGGCAACAACTTTGTCCTAACACTTGCTTACAATGGTCCCATGAGTTGGAGGGTGCCCCTACTTCCTGTGACAATTTGACTAGTTAGAATGGTATATCAAAATAGACACCATGGAACAGCTCTCCACGAAGGCCTGGTTAGGTCCATCTTCTCTACATTAAGAAGAGAGAGTCTGATGCATACACATCCCTTCGTCCTGTGCAGGTTGTTTGCCATGGAAGATGGCTTTTGCTCATTCAGGTCCTTCATAGCTGCCTACATCTTCTCCAGGGATAATTTCTACATCGAACTTTGAGGTTCTCAGCAGTTGGAAGATCACCTACATCCCTTATTGAAAGAATAGCCCTGTCCCTGCTCTTTTGTAATGTTAGATTGAGGCAACAGTGTATGGTTAGGGTTAATAACAGGTTCGATTTGGGTTAGGAATCATTCTGCAGGATGAATAATGGTATTGGGAACCTGCAAGATATAGAAATATAGTGGTTAAATATAAGTATGGAAACAGAAATCTAGGTAAGATTTGAAGCTCAGAAGTGCATTGGGCAATAGATTGGGACACGTAGCTTTGAATTACGTTCTGCATACATATTTCAGAAAAATCGATATACAATGGCATAGGACCTTGTACCTCGGATGATTGAATGTAGTAGAGTACATCCACTCAAAAAGGGATAGTCGATAGGATCAGGAAGATAGTATGTTTCGGAAGAAGATAGAGTATAGGATTTGGACCAAAGTTCATTAGCAATAGGGTTTTGGTTAGAGAGTGAATGTCAATGTCATCACATGTGAAGGGTCAGTCACAATGTTGAACTGGGAAAAATATGTAGGAAAGTAGATATCAATAGAGACATTAGGAAATCAGGCAAAGTATAAAGTGAGTGAAAAAACTAGACATTTCCAACAGTTTTGAGGTTGAATATATAATCTTAGGAAGAAACAAAAATGTGGTCACCAATAGGATTGACATTTGAGAGCATTAGGCAACCTGGATATGGATGTTTTTAGTAATCCATCTTCAGTTTCCATTTAGGCTTTGGTACAATCATACGTGTGACTTTTGCATTTTGTGTCCAGAATATTACTGTGGTAACATGCATATGTAGATCAGGTGACATGAGTATTTCTTCCACCATTTCTGGGAGCAATATTTAGAAGAAGAATAAATTAGTATTGGGCATACTAAGAGGTGTACCCTGTGTCTATGAATATAGAGATAATGCATGAATAGACCATATAGTGAATAAATAATATAACTGGTTCCACTTAAAATAATGGATTAAACTGATATCAGAATATATATAAGAAATACTATATTGATATGAAATCATTCCTTCCAACCAGTTATACATCTAATGGTGATATTATAGTTATGGTTTATCATGAAGTGAGTGTCAGTTTTGCTTCAAAAGTGATAAAGGAAATCAAAAATAATGTATTTGGAAAGAAGTCTCATGATAAGACCAGTCAAGAAACCTGGAAGAATCCATGTGTTCTGAAGCAGGAAGTGATTGAAAGTGAAACAAATGCCTATAAGTTTGCTAACTTGTGGATGAAATATGTATCCTATGATGTGCATAAATTGAAGAAATAGTAATGTACCAGTGTTGAATTAAAATAAATTTCAAAATACACATCATGTCACATAGGAATGTACTTGCATTGATGTTAAACTGGGTCAGTTACTGTAGAAGTATTAGTATTTGTATGCAACATTAACTGAAGTTAGTTTTTAGTACTGCAAACAATATGTATTTCAGGTGGATGAATATTTCTGAGAATGATCTTGTGAAAAGTTGATTATAAATCCATATACATGAACATGAATGAATTTAGTGAGTGTATATAAGACAGATATATTTCATATTTTGAAAAATCTGGAGAGTGTATATATATATATACAAAAAAAAACACACACAGACAATAAATTAGCAATCGAAATTTATCATGAAATATATATCTTCCACAGATGCAAAATTATTTCTTTTAGAACATGGATTTATGTATAATGTTGTTCTTCTAGGAAACACACCCCTAGGTTAAATTTTCAGTTCCAACAGAGTTTAACAGGAGTGATCATTTCTCACAAATTGTATTTGCCAAATTAGCCTCCTCACAAAATGTAGGTGTGATACCAGGTAGTGTTCTATATGTGCATTTAAAAATACATGTGCTGAATAGGCTACAGAGAAAGGGAGAGAGGAATTCACATATTTGTTAACATTAAAAACACATGGAGAACTATTTCAATTAAAAATTGACTAGATTTATAACACCTACAATCAATCATGCAAAAAACAAGTCCAACTATACACCATGATTCCTCTGAACTGCTAGTATTCCTATTCTGTTTGTGTTATTTTTCTCCATCATATTAGGAGTAGTAGTCAGAGTTTATTAGGGTATGCGTTAGTGTCAGGGATTCAGTATTTCGAATGGAAAATTGGAAAATGACTCTAAAGGGTATGCAAATATGTGCTACACAAAAATGTTCACACTCTCATCCAGAAGATTGCCTTGGCATTACCTTAGTTCCAAGTAAGATACAGTAAAGGAGAAAAGTTAGAAAATCTGTAAATACATATCAGGAATAAAAAATGCTCAGGAGTTCACAAACTTGTAGGTGGTAGAGGAGTTTCCAAAAGTAAGGGACAGGGTAAACACTCCACAAACATTGAGCTCTGCTTGTGTAAAGACTTCTTGAGAAACTCTCTGAGGTTGGGCTCTTAAAATACATGTTGTTGTCAGGAGCTTTAGCTTCCTTTGTTGTGTGACCATCAAATCTGGGTGTGCAAATATGTGACCTGAAGGACATTGTTTCTAATTTTCCAATGAAAATGAGGCAGCAGTGCTGAATACTCTTTTTGTAGTTAAACTATGGCCACTGGGGTGTAAGTGTCTCCCCGGGTTGACTGTGAAGCCATTTGGTCATGCTCCAATTTTCGTGGTGTTACTCCTTGGTGCACTGGGAGTTTGGTATTTGCTTCATGAAATACAAGGAGTTCAACTGGGACACAGTGCTGGAGGGAGTTCTGTCACGTGTGGAGGGACACGGTCTGCATGAGAATGCACCAACCAGGATTCTGTCCCACATAGGTTGCCCCTTTGTCCATAGCAACCTGATTCTGAACATTTCCCAGAAACCTATCCATATAACAAGATGCCTTTACATATAAGGGTCTGCTGGCTGTACCCTGTCAATCACAAGGCAATTGGAAGCCAATGGCAGATCCACATGCCCCAACACACATGTTTTTTCACACACCTTCACACCACTGCTCTAGGCCCACTAATGAACAGGCTCCAACTTACTGGCATTACTGTTCTACACAATTTTCATGAAACCCAGTCAGTCAAGGCACTGTCTGATACACTCATGATCAGCAACAGGACATCCAAAAGTTTTCCAGTGCCACCTGGTGATGGGAATTTCAAAAATATCATGGTATTTATCAAGCCATTTTTCGAGGATAAAGTTGGAGGCTCTGTGGGTTTCAATTCATTCAGGAACCATTAAATGTTGAAGAAGCTCATATCAATGAAAGATCTTGAGAACACTCACAGGCAAGGCTTCCCAAAGAATGGCCAAAAGGTAACATGAAGTCAGGCCCATTGAGGTATACAATGTGAGGTCCATATGTGTTTTGACTCTCAAGTGTGGCTTTAAAGAATTTCAGAATAAAATCATGTGATATCCAGGCTGAGATTCCCAGTGCTGTGGTCAAAGCCACCCTGCACCTAGATCTCCCTGCACCACAATTAATACCTGAGATGTTGGTTGCATGGCCTAGTAAAATCCAAACACAATTCATGACAATACTTCTCTTATGTCACTTCCAGAATTCAGTCTCTCAGGGGAATCATACCAGAGTTCAAGCCCAGGTGGACCCAGTCATCTGTTCCAAGCACCAAACAAATTACCACAATTCAAAACAAAATGCTCCCACATGCCCCTTATCTTATTTCATGTAGACACTCATCATAACATCTGGATGGAGGTTTCCATGAGGGGCACAGCACAAGACAGTGTCCAAAATAACCTTTCTTGCCCCTCATTTGCCTAAAGTCAGTGTGGCCTGGAAATCCTGACTGTGAACCAGGAGTGATCAAATACGCCTGCCGTTAATACTCCTTGGCTTCTCCAATTTGATGCCTACTGACTGTGGGGTTTAGAATCTTTATGTAAACTGGATTCATGAGAAAACCCAAGCACCTATGGGCTAAACTCTGCAGGGCTTTAAAGAACTCATTTGACCCAAATGATCCCTATTTTCACTTGATGGATGTCAGGAATCTTAGAGAAGAAGGTGAGAGTCTTCATCCACAATAACTGCTCTTTTGGCCATTTTGGTTTTTGATGCACCCATGGGATCTTTCTTTAGATCCATCAGGTGCTGAAAATCTAAGCCACAGCCTCACACAGGGCCAAGAGGGTGATTCAGACACATCCCTTTCCAAAGCAATTAAGCAAAGAGCAAAACACACACAGACATTATAAAGTGGCAATATATATGCCAATTGAAATTCATGATGAAATATATATCGTCCACAGATCCAAAAATATTAATTTTACTGAACATGGATTTATGAATAATGTTGTTAAACTAGAAAGGTTACCCTTAGGTTGAATTTTAAGATCCAATAGCATTTAGGAGGAGTGATCTCTTGTCATAATTTGTATCTGCCATGTCAACCACCTCACAAGAATGTATATGTGATACCAGGTAGGATTCTATATGTTTATATAAAAATACATGTGATGAATAGGCTACAGAGAAAGGGATAGAGGAATTCACATATTTATTAACTTAAAAAACACAAGGAGAACTATTTCAATTAAAAATTAACTAGATTTATAACACCTACCCTACATAATGCAAAAGGAAAGTCCAACTATACACCATGCCTCTTCTGAACTGCTTGTATTTCTATTGTGTTTGTATGCACTGTGGGTTTCAAGAACCATTAAATGTTGAGGAAGCTCATTTGAATGAAACTCTGGAGAACTCTCATAGGCAAGGCTTCCCAAAGAGTGACCAAAAGGTTAGATATAGCCAGGCCCATTGAGGTCTACAATGTGAGGTCCATGTGTGTTTTGACTCTCAACTATGGCTACCAAGTCTTTAAGAATAAAATCATGGGATATCTTGGCTGAAATTCTCAGTGCTCTGTGGAAATCCACCCTTGTCCTTGATCTTAGTTTCCAAGGGCGACTCTCATGCTTGGCCTCCTAAAATATCACCACAATTCATGGCAATACTTCTCTGAGTTCAGTTCCAGAAGTCAGTCTCTAAGGGGAATCACACAAGAATTCAAGCCCAGGTGGACCCACTCATCTCTTCCAACCGTCACACAAATGACCACAATTAATACCAAAACACTCTCACATGGCCCTCCTCTTCTTCTATAAAGGCACTCATCATAACATCTGGCTGGAGGTTTCCATGAGGGGCACAGCCCAAGACAGTGTCCCAAATAAGCTCCCTTGCCACTCATTTGCCTAAATTCAGGGTGGCTTGGACACCCTTCTTGTCCACCAGGAGTGATCTGAAAGGGTAAAATAAATTGAAATTAAAGTGTAAAAGTTGAAGTGTAAAAGACTGGGTTTTGTAAAGTTTCTAAGCTGCAAGGCCTGAGTTAAAATGTAAAGGACCAGGTATTGTTAAGTTCCTATGCTACATGCAAAACCTGAAATTCCTGTAGCTTGTAGTACAATTCCCGACTGCCCAGTAAATATTCCCCCTGACCGCCTGGTTATTTAATAACCTAGGACCCTGTGTGGCCTGGCACATAGGCATTGCAAGGCCTAAAGCAAGCTGTTTGAATGTGTACCTCGCTTTAGAACTGACCTATCACTCCTGCCTCACCTGTTCCTGCCAATGAGTGAACTAATCATGTTTAGGAATTGTTGTTTGATTTTTCTGCGGTGTATGTTGATTTCTTAAAGGAGACTGTGATATATGTAAAGTCCCGCCCTCCCCAAAAAGTGTACTTAAGCACTGCTCAACCCCTGCTCGGGGCTCTGGGCTGCTCTCCCTTCTTGAGTGAGCACGTAGCCCCAGCATGCTGGATTGGATCCTCAATGAACGCCTTTTTCTGTTGCATGAGCTGTGGTCTCTTGGTGGTCTCTTCCTCCGACGTTCACCGGATCCTTACATTTGGTGCGTTGGCCAGGAATCACGCAGCATAGGACAAGGACACCCCAACAGACCCCTCTGGGGGTAAGTAAGGCGCTTCTTTCCATTTTTCCTTGCGATCGCTCAGAGCTTTTTGTTCAGGTTCCGTTTTTCCGTTTTTGGTTTGGGTTGGCAGAGTGGCTGCCAGCGGAGAACGTAAGTTCCCCCTGTCAGTGGTGGACAAACGTGTCCTAAAGCCACAGACCACGTCCTCGCAAGGGATGCCTTGGAGGACTCAGGGAGTGATGGATGTGCCCTCATTGGGTGAGGAGGGACGGATGAGCCCACATTAGGTGACTCTGCTGCCAACCCATCATATCTTGCTGGCTACTTTTTTATCTCAGGTTGAATTCACTGTCTGTCTTTGTGGTCTAACCCATCAGGTTTTGCCAGTTACTAGGTTCTAATCTTTACTTCTGAACTCGTGTTAAATGTTACCTGTGTGTACATGTTTGTGTCACGTTTGTATTGTCCTTGTCTCTGTTTGAGAAACTCTCATTATGGGACAAAGCCATTCCATGCCTCTGTCCTTGAAGCCTTTCCTTGTCCCTGCCTCCAATCCGACACCGTCACCCAGGATCCTATCACTCAAACCTTCTACTCCTTCCCCTCTTCCCTCCATTCTCCCTGAGTCACAAGATTGTAGATCTTGGGGTTGTGAACAAACGGGAGCTGCATGATGGTCTTTGTGTGTCTTTTTATCTGAGTTTCTGTTAAATGTGATGGCATTGTTTGGACCGATGCAGAGTCCCGAGTTCCAACCTGCCTTACATATGTGGAAGTTACTTTAGCTAAATTTTAAACTAATGCTTCTCCTGTGAGGGACCAAAAGTCAATAGAACCGCCAGTTTTTCTGTTCTCACCTTTTGCACCTCTCTTAGCTGTGTTTTAAAGAACTTTGATAAACTTTACTCCCCTTTGTTAAGCAAGATTACGGAAGCAGTGATTTTTTTCTTCCCGTAGTTGGCTTGAGCATGCCCACTGCAGAGGGAAATGTCTGGGGTCAAAGAACTTTGATATCTCGCTTAAACTTTTCTCAAAACCCTGTCCTCATTATTAAATTGGCATTAATTGGCTTTGGGATGGGAACCAAGCCTTCAGTCATAAATTTTGACACCCCAGAGGGGACTTTAAATAAACCCCACTCTGCCCTCTTGGGGAAGCCTAGCACTCAAAACAACTGCAAGCAGAGGATGAAATTTTTGGGAGCTGACTACTGAAAAGTTGGGAGACATAGAATATGCCTGGTGCCTGGGGTCAAAGCAAACCAGAGGAACTAATCCTGTAAGTAAATGGTGAGGCTAAGGGACTCCCAGCAGCTGACAGAGCCATTTTGCTGTGGGGAACTCCCTTATTCCTTACGTGCACTTTAAGGATTTCTCCACCTCTGTTTACTTAACAAAAGGGACAATGAATGCATTAATATGTTGATATTATAGATTTTTTCTTGGGGATGATCTAGGGTGAATGTGTATCTAAAAATGATTTTTTTTTTATTTTAACCATCTCGTATCTAAATGGGTTTCTAAAGCATTGCACTATGTTACAGTTAAAAGTTGGGTTTAAACAATTGTTTAGTTTGATTTCAGGTAGTTCATGCTAGGAAACTTAAATACTTAGGATAAAAAATAATTAAAGAGTTTTAATTTTGAACTAGGCAGCCTGAAAAAATTTCACTAGATATACCAGTGCATTAACTTGGGAAGAGATAATAAATTATGATATGGTATCTATTCCCATCAGTGTGTAAGATTTTAAAAAATGGTACTAAATTAAAACGTTGGTCTGGCTTATTGAAATGACATTAATTAGCAACAGTCTTGGAAATTTTTTAAGCTTAATTTCGGATACACATGGTAGTGTGTGGTTCTTTTTAAAAAATTTTCAGCCAATTTAATGTAACTTAATACTATTAGAAACTTCATAACAAAGAAAGGGGCTTAACGATCCTATAGAAACTTCTTCTGATGGTGGCTTTAATATTATCAAAAAATGATCCTATTTTCAGTTTTGTGTGAGCAAGTTTTTCTAGTGTAGAAAAATCTAAAGATATAAAATTTTGAGAATTACATCTTAAACTTGCATCAAAATTTTCAACATCCAAACCTGGAAATTATGACTTATAGCTAAAATGCCTTAGGCCTGAGGTTTCTGCTACGAATTCCAGTCTTTTCAGTTTTCCAGACCTCAGCAAGGACTTAAGTTGATATGCAAATAAAAGAAGCCTGCAGCACTCAGCAGGAGACAGATAAAAAAGAGTAAATGTGTCTTTTTACCTGAACTCAAACTAGACCTAACCAAAAAATTATATTATGCGGTATTTACTAATTACTGGCCAGTCATCTTTTTTAGGACTCTTGCTTTTCTTAGATTCTGTATTTTTTTTTTTGAACTCATGATCTTGATTCTGCTGATGGGTTAATGTTTTCTGATCAGTTCTATTTTTGATCGACTCTGGAGTTTTTAGCATTTCAATGGAGATTTCACCTGAAAAAGCTACAAGGCTTTTATTATTGTGTTATGTGTTACATTTGTGTTACGTGTTGTATGTTGGTATGTCTGTATGTGTGTATGTCCATATATCATGCAGTGATATGACAATTGACAGATGAGGAGCACTCATGAAAAATTTAAGAATGTATCCAAATGTCTTTGATTCACGTGATTCATATGTTTTAATTCAAATTGGGTAAACAGATAAAAATAAAGATGTCTTTAAAATTAGGCCAATAAGTTTTCTAGGTTTTCAAAAAGGCCCTAATAAAATGTAGATGTCTATAAAATAATCTGCCTAAATTCAGAAATTTACAAGTATTGTATTGAAATGTGAACAGAAAGAGGTTAGTAGATGAAAAAGAGAAACTAAAAGGTTCCAGATATAGATCTAATAGAGGAAAAATGTGTTTCTGGATAAGAGAGTCTATATGATTAAGTAATTAAAGGGGTTTAAGTAAATAATAAAAAAAGGTTTGTGTAACTTGGTTATATGTGTAAGTTTTGAGCAAGTAATCTTAAAAAAATAAACAGCTGGTAAAACAAGTACTGTTTTTATAAAATTGTGCCATGTTATTTCTTTAAAATCTAAACTTGTTTAATACAAAAAACATCAATGTAATTGTGGTGTTAATGTGTTCATATCTTCCAGGTATACAAGTCTGTAAGGTAGAAGCTTCCAAAGACCATTGTATCAAGCTGGTGTTCTAAGGTTGTATGGTAATTCTAGGCTTAAAAGAAAAACATGTTGGAGATTTATGTATATCATTTGTGTTCTATAATTGGACTTGTTATCAATAAGATATGTACAGTTCCATGTTACTTTTTACACTGAGATGCAATTTAAAAGTATTTTTAACTTAATGAGAGCCAAATCTGTGAAGGTTTTATTGTAAACACAAAGGTAATACCCATTCATTTCCATGTGAAAACTGTTTTCTTCAGGCTTCACAAAGGGGTGTCCTGAGACAAAGACTTTCCTGATATTCAGGGCAACATAACAATAGGTAATCAAAAGGCCCAAAGCAGGGTTTCTCCACTGAGACTTTACTGGCTACACTGATATCTGAGTTTTCTGAGATGCTTGCCATTCCCTTCAGCTATCCAGTATATGGCCATGTCACAGATCTTGGAAGTGGTTCATATATTGGACACAAAATCATGAGCCTATTCTGGAGAGTGGCCAGAATTCAGGAAGAAAACAGGAACGTAGGAAGATAGTTGGTGTTGCCCATTGATAAGGCAAGCCACACTCCATTTATAAATTGTGCCGGATGAATGCTGGGAAGTTTTCTCCTTGAGAGGATACACCCATTGAGGCATTCTCTTTTCTAATGTCTACAACCACGGACACAGTGGGATACACAGACCTAAAAACACTCGCCTTGTCAAAGGACTAACTAGAAACACTCCACTCCAAACCAAACACACCCCCTTTCCTAACTATTCTCAGAACAAAAGAAAAAACCACAAACCCATACCCACAACCACAAAGGCACCTCCTTCCCCCAAGTAGGTCTGGAACTATCCAGAGTGTCCTCTGACCGGAGGGCCATACTATGTTCCCCAGAAATTGTCTGTCCTGTCTCAGATCTGGGCTCCTTGGTCAACTCTGTGAAGTTTTCAGGAGCCAGCAGTGAGCCTCTACCTGTTTTCTCCGGAAGGGCCGCTCTTCAGAATTTTTCTGGAATTTGGCCATTCTCACATAAGTAGGTACCACAAAAGACTGACTCTGTCCTCGGAAAATCCAAACAAGTGAGAACACTGGAACTGGTGCTGGGACTGGGTCTTGGTGCCTGGCTTCCTGGAACCCAAATTTGGAGAGTTCCATCAACAAGGATGTGAGGTGAGGTCACTTCCATTAGTAACTGAATGAGGTCACTGCCTTGGCAACCAATTTGTCCTAACATTTGCTTCCTAAGGTCTCATAACATGGAGGATGTCCCTACTACCTGTGACACTTTCACAAGTTAGAATAGTATAGAAACCATAGTCACCTGGGAACAGCTCTCCACAAAGGCCTAGTTTGGTTCATCTCCTCTACCTTAAGAAGAGAGAATCTGATTCAGACACAACCCTTCATCCTGACCAGGTTGTTTGCCATGGAAGATGCCTTTTGCTCTATCATGTCCTTCATAGCTGCCTACATCTTCTCCAGGGATCATTTCTGCATGGAACTTTGAAGTTTTCAGCAGGTGGAAGATCCCCTGCATTCCTGTATTGTAAGACCAAACCTTTCCCTGCTTTTCTGAACACTTAGATTGAGGGAACAGTGTATGGTTAGGGTTAATAATATGTTCAATTAAAACCAAAATACTCCCACATGGCCCTCATTTTCTTCCATGTAGACATTCATCATAACCTCTGGCTGGAGGTTTCCATAAGGGGCGCAGCCCAAGACAGTATCCAAAATAAGTTCCCTTTCCCCTCATTTTCCTAAAGTCAGGGTTTCCTGGACACCCTTCCTGTAAACCAGGATTGATCAAATAGGCCTGCCAGTAATACTGCTCTGTTTCTTCATTTTGAAGCCTACTGACTGTGAGGTATAGATTCTTTATGTGATTTGGAGTCATGTGAGAACCCAAGCACTGCTGCAGGGCTTTGAAGAACTCATTTGTCTCAAAGGATCCCTCTACTTACTTGATGGAGGTCAGGAACCTAACAGAGGAAGCAAGAGACTTCATCCACAATGACTGATCTTTTTGCCATTTTGGTTTTGGATGCACACATGGGATCTTTCTTTAGATCCATCAGGTGCTGATAATCAAAGCCACAGCCTCTCTCAGAGCCGAAAGGATGATTCAGACACATCCCTTTCCAAAGCAATTAAGCAAAGAGCCACAGGTGATGCTCATTCATTTCCAATTGAAAGCACTTTTTTTCAGGCTTCACAAAATGGTGGCCTGAGGAAAAGACCTTCCTGACATTCAGGTCAACAGAACAGTAGGTTAGCAAAAGGCACAAAGCAGGGTTTCTCTACTGAGACTTTACTGGTCACACTGATATCCGAGTTTTCTGAGATGCTCCCAATTCCCTTTATCTATCCAGTACATGGCCATGTCACAGAACTCGACAGAGGTCCATATCTTGGACAAAAAAACATGAGCCTATTCTGGAGAGTGGCCAGAATTCAGGAAGAAAACAGGAACTAAGGAAAGAAGTAGGTGTTGCCCATATAAGGCAAGCCACAGTCCATTCATAAATTGGGCAGGATGTGTGCTGAGATGCTTTCTACTAGACAGGACACATCCATTGATGCATTCACTTTTCTAATATCTACAACCACGGAAAAAGTGGGAAACACAAACATAGAAACACTCGCCATGTCAAATGACTTACCAAAAACAGTCCACTCCAAACCAAACATACTGCCTTTCCTACCTATTCTCAGAACATGATACAAAACTACAAATTCACACCCACACCTACAAAGGCACCTCCATTACCCAAGTAGGTCTGTGACTATCCAGAGTGTCCTCAGACTGGTGGGCCTTACTCTGCTCCCTCGAAATGGACTTTCCTGTCTCAGATCAGGTCTCCTTTACCAACTCTGTAAAGTTGTCAGCATCAATCAGTGAGTCACTACCTGCTTTCTCAGGAAAGGCCCCTCTTCAGAGCTTTCCTGGCATTTAGCCATCCACACATCAGTATGTACCAAGAAAGACCGACTTTGTCCTTGGTAAATCCAAACAAGTGAACCCACTGGGACTGGGACTGGGACTGGCTCTGAGTGCCTGGCTTCCTGGATCCCAAGTTCAGAGAGTTCCATCACCAAGGAAGTGAGGTAGGTCACTTCCTTCAGGAACCGAATGAGGTCACTATCTTGGCAACCACTTTATCCTAAATTTGCTTCCAAGGGTCCCATGAGAGAGAGGCTGCCCCTACTTCCTGTGTCACATTCACAAGATAGAATGGTATATCAACCATAGGCACATGTTAACAGCTCTCCACACAGACCTGGTTTGGTCCATCTTCTCTACATTAAGAAGAGAGAGGCTTATTCAGACACATCGCTTCATCCTGACCAGGTATTTTACCAAGGAAGATATCTGTTGCTCTCTCAGGTTCTTCATAGCTGCCTACATCTTCTCCAGGGTTTATTTCTGCATGGAACTTGAGGTTCTCAACAGGTGGAAGATCCCCTATCTACCTGTATTATAACACCAACTCTGTCCCTGCTCTTCGTAAAGTTAAATTGAGGGAACAGTGCATGGTTAGGGTTAATAGCATGTTCGATTTGGGTTAGGAATCATTCTGTGAGATGAATAATGGTATTGGGAACCTCCGATATTACAAGCATATATAGGTGTAATATAAGTATGAAAACAGAAATCTAGGAAAGATTTCAAACCCAGATGAACATTGGGCCCTTGATTGGGATACTTAGCTTTGAATTATTTCCGCAAAGTTGTCTCAGATAAATCGATATACAAAGGTATAGGACCTTGTACCTTGGATGACTGAATGAGGAAGAGATCGTCCAGACAAAAAGAGATAGTTCGAAAAGTTATTTAGATATAGGGTTTTGGTTAGAGAGTGAATGTAAATGTCAGCATATGTGAAGAGTCAGTCACAGTGATGAACTGGGGAAAATGTGTAGGAAAGCAGATATCAATAGAGACATTAGGAAATCAGGGAAAGTACAAAGTGAGTGATAGGATAAGATGTTTTTAACATGGTTGAGTTTGAATATATAATCTTAGGAAGAAACAAATATGTAGTCACCAATAGGAATGATATTTGAGATCATTAGTTAATCAGGACATGGATGTTGTTAGTAATACATGCTCACATTAAATTTAGGCTTTGGTACAATCATAAGGGTGTCCTTTGCATTTTGTGTCAGGAATATTACTGTGATAAAATGTGTATGTATATCAGGTGACTAGAGTATTTCTTCCACCAATTCTTAAAGCAATATTGTAAAGACTTATAAATTAGTATTTGGGATACAAATAGGTATACCATCGGTCTATGAATATAGAGATGATGCCTTAATAGACCATACTGTGAATAAATAATATAACTGGTTCAAACTTTAAATAATTGATTGAATTGATATCTGAAAATATATAGGAAATCTTATATTGATATACATAAGTTCATTCTAACCAGTTATACATCTAATGGTAATTTTAGCATTATGGTTTATGATGAAGAGTGTGGGAGTTTTGCTTCAAAAATGATTATGGAAATTGAAAATAATATGTTTGGAAATAATCTCATGCAAAGAACACTCAAGAAACATGGAGGAATACATATGTTCTGAAGCAGCAAGTAATTGCAAGTGAACCAAATGCGTACAGATTTGTGAACTTGTGGATGAAAAGTATTATCCTATGATGTCCATAAACTGAAGAAATTGTAATGTACCAGTGTTGAATAAAAATGAACTTCAAAATACACATCATGTCCCATAGGATTTTACTTGCATTGATGTTAAACTGGGTCAGTTACTGTACAAATATTAGTATTTGTAAGCACCATTCACCAAAGTTAGTTTTCAGTACTGGGAAATAAATATGTATTTCATGTGGATGAATATTTCTGAGAATAATCTTGTGAAAATTTGATTATAAATCCACATATAGGAACATGAGTTAAATCAATGAGTGTATAATAAGACACATATATTTCATATTTTGAATAATCTGGAGAAAAAAAAATATATATATATAGATACAAACACAGACATTAAAATGTAGTAATATGTATGCCAATCAAAATTCATTATGAAATATATATCATCCTCATATCCAAAAATATTCTTTTTACTGAGCATGGATTTATGTATAATGCTGTTCATCTAGGAAATTCACCAATACGTTGAATTTTCAGTTCCATCAGTATTTAGGGGGAGTGATCTCTTCTCACAATCTGTATCATCCTAAAACAGCAAGCTCACAAGAATGTACGTGTGATACCAGGTAGGATACTAAATATGCATAATAAATTTCATGAGATGAATAGGCTACAGAGAAAGGGAGACAGAAATGTACATATGTGTTAACTTTAAAAACTCATGGAGAAGTATTACAATAAAAAGTTGACTAGATTTATAACACATACACTTGATAAAGCAGAAGGCAAGTCCTAGTATACACCATGCCTCCTATGTACGGCCTGTATTTCTATTCTGTTAGGTTTCTTTTTCTACATCATATTAAGATTAGTAGTCACAGTCTAGTAGGGTATGGGTTAGTGACAGGGATTCAGTATTTCTAATGGAAAATAGGAAAATGAATCTAATGTGTATGCAAATATTTGCTAGACAAAAATCTTCCCACTGTCCTCCAAAACAATGCCTTGATATTTCCTTCGCCACAAGTAATACACAATTAGTGGAGAAGAGTTTGAAAATCTATGAATATATATCTGGAAAAGAAAATGCTCAGGGGTTCACAACCTTGGAGGTGGTAGAGGAATTTCCAAAAGTAAGGTACAGGGTAAACACTCCACAAACATGGAACTCTGGTGGCCTAATGAGTTTTTGAGAAACTGCCTCTGAGTTTGGGCCCTTGAAAAATTTGTTGTTGTCAGGAGCTTTAGCTTCCTTTGTATTGAGACCATCAAACCTGGGTTGGCATCTATGTGACCTGGATGACATGGTTCCTTATATGCTATTGAACATGAGGCAGAAGTTCTGAATTTTCCCTTTGTTAGTAAACTGAGGACACTGGGGTCTAAGTGTCTAACCATGTGATCTGTGAAGCCATTTGGTCATACTCCACTTTTCGTGGTGTTTCTTACTGCTGCACTGGGAGTTTGGTATTGGCTTCACGTAATACAAGGAGAAAAACTGGGACACAGTGCTAGAGGGAGTACTCTCACGTGTAGTGGTTGAGGGTCTGCAGGAGAATGCACCAACCAGGCTTCTATCCCAAAAAGCTTGCACCCATGTCCATAGCAACCTGATTCTGAACATTGCCCTGAAACCTCTCCATATAACAAGGTCCCTTTACTTGTAAGGTTCTGCTGGCTGCAACATGTCAGTCACAAGTCATTCGGAAACCAATGGCAGAACCACGTGTCCCCACGACAGATGTTTTATCATACACCTGCCCACCACTGCTCTGGGCCCACTAATCAGCAGGCTCCAACTTTCTGGCACCTCTGTTCTCACCATTTTCATGAAACCCAGTCAATCAATGCAATGTCTGGTACACTCATGATCAGCAACAGATATCCAAAGGTTCTCCAGTGCCATCTGTTCATGGAAATTTAAAAAATTCATGGTATTTATCTAGCCAATTTTCAAGGATGAAGTTGGAGGCACTGTGGCTTTCAATTTATTCAGGAACCATGAAATGGTGAGGAAGCTTATTTCAATTAAAGCTCGGGAGAACTCTCAGAGGCAAGGTTTCCCAAAGAGTGGCCAAAAGGTCACATTAAGCCAGGCCCATTGAGGTCTACAATTGAGGTCCATGTGTGTTTTGACTCTCAACAATGGCTGCCACGTCTTTCTGAATAAAGTCATGTGATATCCTGCCTGAGATTCCCAGTGCTCTTTGGAAAGCTATCCTGAGCCTAGATCTCAGTCTCCAAGGGCAACTCTCATGTGTGGCCTCCTAAAATCCCAACACAATTCATGTCAATACTTCTCTGAGTTCATTTCAGTCTCTAAGGGGAATCACTCCAGAGTTGAAGTCCATGCGGACCCAGTCATCTCTTCCAACCACCACACAAATGACCACAATTAAACCAAAACACTCCCACATGGCCCTCATCTTCTTCAATATAAACTCTCATCATAACCTCTTGCTGGAGGTTTCCATGAGGGGCGCAGCCTAAGGAAGTGTCCAAAATAAGCTCACTTGCCCCTTATTTGCCTAAACTCAGTGTGGCCTGGAAACCCTTTCTGTGAACCAGATGTGATAAAATAGGCCTGCCATTAATACGGCTCTACTTCTCCAATTTGAGGCCTACTCTCTGTGTGGCATAGATTCTTTATGTGAATTGGGGTCATGAGAAAATCAAGCACCTATGGGCTACCCTCTGCAGGGCTTTGAAGAACCCATTTCAGTGAGTCGAGGAATTGGACCAAATGTTCTTTAGATATAGGGTTTTTGTTAAAGAGTGAAAGTAAATGTCAGCATATTTGAAGAGTCAGTCACAGTGATGAACTGGGGAAAATGTGTAGGAAATCAGATATCAATAGAGACATTAGGAAATCAGGCAAAGTACAAAGTGAGTGATAGGATAAGACATTTTTAACAGGGTTCAGATTCAATATTTAATCTTAGGAAAAAACAAATATGTAGTCACCAATTGGAATGATATTTGAGATCATTAGTTAATCAGGACTTGGATGTTGTTAGTAATACATGCTCACTTTCAATATAGGCTTTGGTACAATCATAAGTGTGTCCGTTGCATTTTGTGTCAGGAATATTACTGTGATAAAATGTGTATGTATATCAGGTGACTAGAGTATTTCTTCCACCAATTCTTAAAGCAATATTTTAAAGACTTATAAATTAGTATTTGGGATACAAATAGGTATACCATCGGTCTATGAATATAGAGATGATGCCTTAATAGACCATACTGTGAATAAATAATATAACTGGTTCAAACTTTAAATAATGGATTGAATTGATATCTGAAAATATATAGGAAATTTTATATTGATATACATAAATTCATTCTAACCAGTTATACATCTAATGGTAATATTAGCATTATGGTTTATCATGAAGAGTGTCTGCGTTTTGCTTCAAAAATGATTATGGAAATCAAAAATAATGTGTTTGGAAAGAATCTTATGAAAAGAACAGTCAAGAAACATGGAGGAATACATGTGTTCTGAAGTAGGAAGTGATTGAAAGTGAACCAAATGCCTATAAATTTGTGAAATTGTGGATGAAAGGATATATCCTATAATGTCCATAAACTGCAGAAATAGTAATGTATCAGTGTGGAATAAAAATGAACTTCAAAATACACATCATGGTCCCATAGGTGTCTACTTGCATTGATGTGAAACTGGGTCAGTCACTGTGGAAATATTACGATTTGTATGCACCATTCACTGAATTTAGTTTTCAGTACTAGGAAATAAATATGTATTTAAGGTGGATGAATATTTCTAAGAATTATTTTGTAAAAATTTGATTATAAATCCACATACACACACATGAGTGAATTTAGAAAGTGTATAATAAGACACATATATTTCATATTTTGGAAAATCTAAAGAGTAGATATCTATATCTATATAGATAGATAGATAGAAAGATAGATAGATAAATAGATACTCACATACACAGACATTAAAATGTAGCAATATATATGCCATTCGAAAATCATAATAAAATAGATATCATCCACGTATCCAAAAATATTCATTTTACTGAACATTTATTTATGCATAATACTGTTCATCTAGGAAATTCACCCTTAGGTAGAATTTCCAGTTCCATCAGTATTTAGAGGGAGCGATCTCTTCTCACAATTTGTATCTTCCAAAATAAGCAAGCTCACAAGAATGTACATGTGATACCAGGTAGAATTCTAAAGATGCATTAAAAAATACATGTGATGAATAGGCTACAGAGAAAGGGAGACAGAAATTTACATATGTGTTAATTTTAAAAACTCATGGAGAAGTATTACAATGAAAAGTTGACTAGATTTATAACACATACCATTGATAAAGCCGAAGGCAAGTCCAAGTATACACCATGACTCCTATGAAAGGCCTGTATTTCTATTCTGTTAAGTTTCTTTTTCTCCATCATATTTTGATTAGTAGTCAGAGTCTAGTAGGGTATGGGGTAGGGTCAGGGATTCAGTATTTCAAATGGAAAATAGGAAAATGAATCTAATGTGTATGCAAATATGTGCTACACAAAAATCTTCCCACTCTCATCCAGAACAATGCTTTGACATTACCTTCGCCCCAAATAAGAAACAATTAGTGGAGAAAAGTTAGAAAATCTGTGAATACATATGTGGAAAGGAAAATGCTCAGGAGTTCACAAACTTGTAGGAGGTAGAACGGGTTACAAAAAGAGAGAGGGTAAACACTCCACAAACATGGAGCTCTGCTAGCCTTTTTGAGAAACTGCCTCTGAGCTTGGGCAGTTAAAATATATGTTGTTGTCAGGAGCTTTAGCTTCCTTTGTAGTGAGACCATCAATTCTGGGTCTCCATCTATGTGACCTGGATGACATGGTTTTTTATTTTCTAGTGAACATGAGGCAGCAGTGCTGAATTCTCTCTTTGTAGGTAAACTTTGGCCACTGGGGTCTAAGTATCTAACTGTGTTGTCTGAAAAGCCATTTGGTCATTATCCACTTTCGTGGTGTTTTTTACTGCTGCACTGTGAGTTTGGTATTGGCTTCACGATATACAAGGAGTTCTACTGGGACACAGTGCTGGAGGATGTACTCTCACGTGTGGTGGGTTACTAAAATGCACCAGTGGGGCTTCAATCCCACATAGCTTTTCAACTTGACAATAGCAACCTGATTCTGGACATTGGCAGGAATCCTCTCCATATAATAAGATGCCTTTACATACAGTCTGCTGGCTGTACCATGTCAGTCACAAGTGATTTCTAAGCCAATGGCAGATCCACGTGGCCCCACCAGAAATGTTTTTTTCACACACCTACACTCCACTGCTCTAGGCCCACTAGTCTGCAGGCTCCAACTTTCTGGCATCTATGTTCTACACTTTTTCCATGAAACCCAGTCAATCAAGGCACTGTCTGGTACAGTCATGATCAGCAACAGGACATCCAGAGGTTCTCCAGTGCAACCTGGTCATGGTAATTTCAAAAAATTCATGGTATTTATCTAGATATTTTTCAATAATGAAGTTGGAGGCACTGTGGGATTCAATTTATACAGGAACCATTAAAAGGTGAGGAATCTCATTTCAATGAAAGGTCTGGAGAACTCTCACAGGCAAGGCTTCCCAAAGAGTGGGCAAAAGGTCACATGAAGCCAGGCCCATTGAGGTCTACAATGTGAATTCCATGTGTGTTTTGACTCTCAACTATGGCTGAAAATCTTTCAAAATAAAATCTTGTGATATCCTGGCTGAGATTCCCAGTGCTCTGTGGAAAGTCACCCTGGGCCTAGATCTCAGTTTCCAATGGCGAATCTCATGCTTGGCCTCCAAAAATCTCAACACAATTCATGGCAATACTTCTCTGAGCTCAGTTCCACAACTCAGTCTCTAAGGGGAATCACAACAGAGTTCAAGCCCAGGTGGATCCAGGCATCTCTTCCAATTGCCACACAAATGACGACAATTAAAACCAAAACACTCCCACAGGGCCCTCTTCTTCTTTTATATAGACACTAATCATAACCTCTAGCTGGAGGTTTCCATGAGGGGCACAGCCCAAGACAGTGTCAAAAATAATCTCACTTGCCCCTCATTTGCCTAAAGTCAGGGTGGCCTGGACAACATTCCTGTGAAACAGAAGTGATCATATAGGACTGCTGTTAATACTGCTCCACTTCTCAAATTTGAGGCCTACTGACTGTGGGGTATAGATTCTTTGTGTGAATTGGAGTCATGAGAAAACGCAAGCACCTATTGTCCAGCCTCTGCAGGGCTTTGAAGAACTCATTTGACACAAATGATCCCTATTCTCACTTGATGGAGGTCATTAATATTACAGAGGAAGGCGAGAGGCTTCATGTACAATGACTGATCTATTTTTCCATTTTGGTTTTGGATGCCCACATGGGATCTTTCTCTAGATACATCAGGTGCTGAAAATCTAAACCACAGGCTCACACAGGGCCAAGAGGCTGATTCAGACAAATCCCTTTCCAAAGCAATGAAGTAAAAAGCCACAGGTGATTCCCATTCATTTCCATTTGAAAACTCTTTTCTTCAGGCTTCACTAAGGTTTGGCCTGAGGCAAAGACCTTTCTGACATTCAGAGCAACAGAACAATAGGTAATCAAAAGCCCCCAAGCAGGGTTTCTCCTAGGAGACTTTCCTGGTTACTCTGATATGTGAGTTTTCTGAGATGCTCGCCATTCCCTTCAGCTATCCAGTACATGGCTATGTCACAGAGCTTGGAGGTGGTACGTATCTTGTACAAAAATACATGATACTAATCTTTAGAGTGGCCAGAATTCAGGAAAAAAATGAGAACATAGGTAGATAGCAGGTGTTGCCCATGGATAAGGCAAGCCTCATTCCATTCATTAATTGGGAAGGATGCATACTGGGAAGTTTTCTACTAGACAGGACACACCCAATGAGCTATTTTCTTTTCTAATATCTACAAAGAAAAACACAGTGGGATACACAGACACAGAAACAGTCTCCTTGTCAAATGACTTACTAGAAACAGTCCACTCCATACCAAACAAACCTCCTTTTTTACCTATTCTCAGATCATGAGAAAAAACCACAAACACAAACCAACACCCACAAATGCACCTCCTTCTTCCAAGTAGGTCTGTGACTATCTGGAGTGTCCTCTGACTGGTAGGACATACGATGTAACCCAGAAATGGCCTTTCTGTCTCAGATCTGGTCTCCTTCGTCAAATCTGTGAATTTGTAAGGAGGCAGTGGTGAGCCAATTCCTATGCTCTCAGGAAAGACCCCTCTTCAGAGCTTTCTTGGTATTTGGCAACCCTTACATCAGTAGGTACCAAGAAAGACTGACTCTGTCCTTGGTAAATCCAAAGAAATGAGCCCACTGTGACTGCGACTGGGACTGGCTCAGGGTGCCTGGCTTCCTGGATCACAAAATTCAGAGACCTCCATCACCAAGGAAGTGAGGTGAGGTCACTACCTTCAGAAAATGAATGAGGTCACTGTCTTGGCCACCACTTTGTCCTAACAGTTTCTTCCTATTGTCTCCTGACATGGAGGCTGCCCTACTTCCTGTGATACTTTCACATGTTAGAATGGTATAGAAACCATAGTCACCTGGGAACAGCTCTCCACACAGGCCTAGTTTGGTCCATCTTCCCTACATTAAGAATAGAGAGGCTGACTCAGACACATCCTTTCATCCTGACCATGTTGTTTGCCATGGAATATTACTTTTGTTCTCTCAGGTCCTTCATAGCTGCCTGCATCTTCTCCAGGGATAATTTCTGCATGGATTTTGAGGTACTCAGCAGGTGGAAGATCTCCTAACTTCCTGTATTGTAATACCAACTTTGTCCCTGCTCTTCTGTAAAGTGAGATTGAGGGAATATTGTATGGTCAGGGTTAATAGCATGTTCGATTTGGGTTGGAAATCATTCTGCTGGATGAATAATTGTATTGAGAACCAGCGATATTTATAAGAATATAGAGGGAAAACATAAGTATGAAAACAGAAATCTAGGTAATATTTGAAGCCCAGAAGGATTTGGACCCTTGATTGGGATCCTTAGCTTGAGTTATGTTTTGCTCCGAGGTCTCAGTTAAATTGATATACAATGGCATAAGACCCTGTACCTCAGATGATTAAATGTAGAAGAGAACATCCAGTCAAAAAGGGTTTGTGTGTAGGATTAGGAAGATAGTCAGTAGGTTTAGGAGGAAGAGTGAGTCTAGGATTTGGACCAAATGTTCTTTAGCAATACGGTTTTGGTTAGAGAGTGAATATAAATGACACCATATGTGAAGAGTCAGGCACAATGATGAACTGGGGAAAATATGTAGGAAAGCAGACATCAATAGAGACATTAGGAAATCTGGCAAAGTATAACATGATAGGATTAGAGATTTTCAACAGGGTTGAGGTTGAATACATAATCTTAAGAAGAAACAAATTTGTAGTCACCAATAAGATTGACATTTGAGAGCATTAGGCAACCTGGACATGGATATATTTAGTAATCCATGTTCACATTCCATTGAGGCTTTGGTACAATCATAAGGGTGACCTTCGCATTTTGTGTCCAAAATATTACTGTTATAATATGTATATGAAGATCAGGTGACATGAGTATTTCTTCCACCATTTCTGGGGGAAATATTTTGAAAAGATATAAATTAGTACTGGGGATACTAATAGGCTTACCCTGTGTTCATGAATATAGAGATGATGCATTAATAGACCATAATGTGAATAAATTATATGACTGGTTCCAAATTTAAATAATGGATTGTATTGATATCTGAAAAAATAGAAGAAATCATTTATTGATATACATACATTCATTCCAACCACTTACATATCTAATGGTTATCTTAGGGTTACCGTTTATCATGAATAGTGAATGAGTTTGCTTCAAAAATGATTATGGAATCGAAAATAATGTGTTTAGAAAGAAGTCTAGTGAAAAGACGAGTCAAGAAACATGGAGAAATATAAGTGTTCTGAAGGAGGAAGTGATTGAAAGTGAACCAAATGTTTATAAATTTGTGAATTTGTGAATGAAAGGATATATTTTATGATGTCTATAAACTGAAGAAATAATAACGTACAAGGTTTGAATAAAAATGAACTTTAATAAACACATCACATCCAATAGGAATCTACTTGCATTGATGTTAAACTTGGTCAGTTACTGTAGAAATATTACGATTTGTAAGCACCCTTCCCTGAAGTTAGTTTTCAGTACTAGGAAACAAATATGTATTTCAGTGGATGTATATTTCTGAGAATAAACTTGTTAAAAGTTGATTATAAATCCACATATATGAATATGAATGAATTCAGGCGGTGTATAAGAAGACACATATATTTCATATTTTGGTAAATCTGGAGAATATATATATATATATATATATATATAGACACACAAACACACACACATTATAATGTAGCAATATATATGCCAACTGAAATTCATCATGAAAAATAACTCATCCGCATATCCCAAAATATTCATTTTACTGAACAGTAATATATGTATAGTGTTGTTCATCTAGGAAGCTCACTCATGGGTTGAATTTTCTGTTAAAACAGCGTTTAGGAGGAGTGATCTCTTCTCACAATTTGTATCTGCCAATTCAGCCACCTCACAAGAATGTACATGTGAAACCAGGTAGGATTCTATTTGTGCATATAAAAATACATTTGCTTAATAGGCTACAGAGAAAGGGAGACAGGAATTCACATATTTCTTAACTTTAAAAACACATGGAGAATTATTTCAACAAATAATTGACTAGATTTATAACTCCTACCTTATATCATGCAAAAGGTAAGTCCAACTATACACCATGCTTCCTCTGAAATGCTTGTATTTCTATTCTGTTTGGGTTATTTTTCTCCATTATATTAGGATTAGTAGTCAGAGTTTAGTAGGGTATGGGTTAGTGTCAGGGATTCACTATTTCAAACAGAAAATTGTAAAATGAATCCAATGTTTATGCAAATATGTGCTAAACAAAATCTTCTCTCTCTCATCCAGAACAATGACTTGACATTCCCTTCGCCACAAGTAAGTCAGAATTAGAGGAGAAGAGTTAGAAAATCTGTGAATATATATTTAGAATGGAAAATGCTCAGGAATTCACAACCTTGGAGTTGATAGAGCAGTTTCCAAAAGTAAGTGACATGGTAAACACTCCACAAACATGGAGATCTGCTGGCCTAATCACTTCTTGAGAAATTGCCTCTGAGCTTGGGCACTTGAAATATATGTTGTTTTCAGGAGCTTTAACTTCCGATGTAGTGAGACCATCAAAGCTAGGTCTGCATCTATGTGACCAGGAGGACATGGTTTCTTATTTTCCAATGACCATGAGGCAGCAGTGCTAAATTCTCTCTTTGTAGCTAAATTGTGGCCAGTGGGGCTAAGTGTCTCCCCATGTGGACTGTGAAGCCATTTGGTCATCCTCGACTTTTCGTTTTGTTTCTTGCTGCTGCACTGGGGGTTTGTTATTTGCTTCACGAAATACAAGGAGTTCAAGTGGGACACAGTGCTGGAGGGAGTTCTGTCACGTGTGGTGGGTCAGTGTCTGCATGAGAATGCACCAACTAGGCTTCTATCCCACATAGCTTGCCCCTTGACCATAGCAACCTGATTCTAAACATTGCCGTGAAAAATCTCCATATAACAAGATGCCTTTATATAGAAGGGTCTGCTGGCTGCACCGTGTCTGTCTCAAGGCATTTGAAAGTCAATGGCAGATCCACATGGCCCCACCAGAGATGTTTTATCACACACCTGCACACCACTGCTCTAGGCCCACTACTCAGCAGGCTCCAACTTACTGGCATCTCTGTTCTACACGATTTTCATGATACCTATTCAATCAAGGCACTGTCTGGTATACTCATGATCAGCAACAGGACATCCAATGGTTCTCCAGTGCCACCTGGTCATGAGAATTTCTAAAATTTTATGGTATTTATCTAACTATTTTTCACAGATGAAATTGTTGGTACTGTGGGTTTCAATTCATTCAGGATCCATTAAATGTTGAGGAAGCTCATTTTAATGAAGGATCTGGAGATCTCTCACAGGCAAGGCTTCCCAAAGAGTGGCCAAATTGTCACATGAAGCCAGGCCCATTGAGGTCTACAATGTGAGGTCATGTGTGTTTTGACTCTCAACGATGGCTGCCAAGTCTTTCAGAATAAAACCTGTGATATCCTAGCTGAGATTCCCAGTGCTCTCTGGAAAGCCTCCCTGGGCCTAGACCTCAGTTTCCAAGGGCGACTCTCATGTGTGGCCTCCTGAAATCCCAACAACATTCATGGCAATACTTCTCTGAAGTTAGTTCCAAATCTCATTCTCTAAGGGGAATCACATCAGAGTTCAAGCCCAGGTGGACCCAGTCATCTCTTCCAACTACCACACAAATGACCACAATTAAAACCAAAACACTCCCACATGGTTCTCATCTTCTTCCATATAGACACACATCATAACCTGTGGATGGAGTTTTCCATGAGGGGCACAGCCAAACCAGTGCCCAAAATAAGCTCCCTTGCCCCTCATTTGCCTAACGTCAGGGTGGATTGGATATGCTTCCTGTGAACCAGGAGTGATCAAATAGGCCTGCCGTAAATGCTCCACTTCTCCACTTTGAGGCCTTCTTACTGTGGGGATTATATTCTTCTTTTTCTAAATTTTTTTGGAAATTTAATTGGAAAGTTAAAAAAATTGTTTTGCAGAATGTTAAATTTCTAATGGCAAAGCCTTCACCTTGTTTGTGAAGGAAACCTTGATGCCTTGCCAATCTGGTAACATGGAGACACTCAAAATTTTCTTTTACATACTACATGGATGAATGGCTACAGCTCATAGTTTTTTAAAACTGAAAGGCAGATACCAGCAAGTAAGATAACAAATAAAAGACAATTTTATTAAAAAATAAAGTTGTTAAATGACTCAAATATTGGAAATTCAATTCTTTTTATTTTTGGTTGTTCAAAACATTATAAAACTCATGATATATCATCTTTCATACATTTGACTCAATTGGGTTATGAACTCCCATTTTTACCCCAAATACAAATCGCAGAATCACATCAGTTACACACTCACGTTTTTACATAATAGCATACTAGTTATTGTTGTATTCTGCTACCTTTCCTATCCCCTACTATTCCCCCTCCCCTCCCATCTTCCCTCTCTACCTCATCTGCTGTTGTTTAATTCTCTCCCTTGTTTTCCCCTCTTTAGCCTCACAACCTCTTATATGTAATTTTGTGTAACATTGAGTAGTCTCCTACCATTTCCATATGCTTTTCCTTCTCTCTCCCTTTCTCTCCCCCCACTCATCTCTGTTTAGTTTTAATATTTTTCTCATGTTCTTCCTCCCTGTTCTCTTCTTATTTGCTCTCTCTATATAAAAGGAAACATTTGGCATTTGTTTTTTAAGGATTGGATAGATTCGCTTAGCATAATCTATTCTAATGCCATTCATTTCCCTGCAAATTCTATGATTTTGTCATTTTTCAGTGCTGTGTAATACTCAATTGTGTATAGATGCCACATTTTTATTATCCATTCGTCTATTGAAGGGCATCTAGGTTGGTTCCAAAGTCTAGCTATTGTGAATTGTGCCGCTATGATCATCGATGTGGAAGTATCCTTATACTGCTCTCTATTAACATCCTCAGGGAAGAGTCTGAGAAGGGCGATATCTCGGTCAAATGGTGGTTCCATTCCCAGCTTTCCCATTAATCTCCATACTGCTTTCCATATTGTACTCACCAATTTGCAGTCCCACAAGCAGTGTACAAGTGTACCCTTTACCCCACATCCTCACCAACACTTATTGTTGTTCGACGTCATAATGGCTGCCAATCTTACTGGAGTGAGATGGTATCTTAGGGTGGTTTTGATTGCATTTCTCTGACTGCTAGAGATGGTGAGCATTTTTTCATGTACTTGTTGATTGATTGTATGTCCTCCTCTGTGAAGTGTCTGTTAAGATCCTTGGCCCATTTGTTGATTGGGTTATTTGTTATCTCATTGTTTAATTTTTTTGAGTTCTTTTTATTCTAGATATTAGGGCTCTATCTGAAGTGTAAGGGGTAAAAATTTGTTCCCAGGATGTAGGCTCTCTATTTACCTCTCTTATTTTTTCTCTTGCTGAGAAAGATCTCTTTAGATTAAGTAAGTCCCATTTGTTTATTCTTTTTATTAACTCTTGGGCTATGGGTTTCCTATTAAGGAATTTGGAGCCCAACCCCACAGTATGTACATTGTAGCCAACTTTTTCTTCTATCAGACGCAGTGTCTCTGATTTTATATCTGGCTCCTTGATCCATTTTGAGTTAACTTTTGTGCATTGTCAGAGAAAGGGATTCAGTTTCATTTTGTTGCATATGAATTTCCAGTTGTCCCTGCACCATTTGTTGAATATGCTATCCTTCTTCCATTGCATGCTTTTAGGCCCTTTTTCAAATATAAGAAAGTTGTAATTTTGTGGATTTGTCTCTGTGTCCTCTATTCTGTACCATTGGTCCATCTGCCTGTTTTGATACCAGTACCACACTGTTTTTGTTACTATTGCTTTGTAGTACAGTTTGAACTCTGGATTCACACTTCCTGCTTAGAATTGCTTTCGCTATTCTGGGTCTTTTGTTTTTCCATATGAAATTCATGATTACTTTATTTATTTCTACAAGAAATGCCATTGGGTTTTTGATTGGCATCGCATTAAACCTGTAGAGAACTTTGGGTAATATCGCCATTTTGATGATGTTATTTCTGCCTATCCATGTACAGGGCATACTTTTCCATCCTCTAACATCTTCTTCTATCTCTCTCTTTAGGGTTCTGTAGATTTCATTGCATAAATCTTTCACCTCTTTGGTTAGGTTGATTCCCAAGTTTTTTATTTTCTTTGAGTATACTGTAAAAGGAGTGGTTTTCCTCATTTAAATTTCAGAAGTTTTGTTGCTGATATACAGGAATGCCTTAGATTTATGCGTGTTGATTTTATATCCTGCCACTTTGCTGAATTCATTTACTAACTCTAGCAGACCCTTTTGGGTCTGTTAAATATATTATCATGTCATCCAAAAATAGCGATAATTTAAGTTCTTCTTTTCCTATTTTTAAGTCTTTAATTTCTTTTGTCTGTCTAATTGCTCTGGCTAGTATTTCAAGAACTAAATCGAATAGAAGTGGTGATAGATGGCATCCCTGTCTTGTTCCAGATTTTAAAGGGAATGCCTTCAGTTTTTCTCCATTTACAATGATGCTAGCCTGAGGTTTAGCATATATAGCTTTTACAATGTTGAGGTAAGTTCCTGTTATTCCTAGTTTTTATAGAGTTTTAAACATAAAGGGATGCTGTACTTTGTAGAATGCTTTTTCTGCATCTATCGAGATGATCATATGGTTCTTCTCTTTAAGTCTATTGATGTGGTGAATAGTATTTATTGATTTCCGTATATTGAACCAGCCTTGCATCCCTGGGATGAATCCCTCTTGATCATGATGCACAATTTTTTATGTGCTTTTGTATTTGATTTGCCAGGATTTTATTGAGAATTTTTGCATCCAAGTTTATTAGAGATATTGGTCTGTAGTTTTCTTTCTTTGAAGTGTCTTTGTCTGGTTTTGGGATCAGGGTGATGTTGGCCTCATAGAATGAATTTGGAAGAATTCCTTCTTTTTCTATTTTTTGAAATAGCTTGAAAAGTATTGGTATTAATTCATCTTTGAACGTTTTGTAGAACTCTGCTGTATAACCATCTGGTCCAGGGTTTTTTTTGGTAGGTAGTCTTTTGAAGGTTTCTTCTATTTCTTCCTTTGTTATTGGTCTATTTAAATTTTGTGTGTCTTCCGGACTCAATCTGGGCAGATCATATGACATAAGAAATTTATCGATATCTTCATTATCTTCTGTTTTATTGGAATATAGGGTTTCAAAATACTTTCGAATTATCTTCTGTATTTCTGTAGTGTCTGTTGTGATATTGCCTTTTTTATCCCATATGTTAGTAATTTGAGTTCTCTCTCTGCTTCTCTTCATTAGCATGGCTAAGGGCCTGTCGATTTAATTTATTTTCAAAGAACCAACTTTTATTTGTTCAATTTTTGTGTTTCAATTTTGTTGATTTCTCCTCTAATTTTAATTATTTCTTGTCTTCTACTACATTTGTTGTTTTGCTCTTTTTTTTCTAGGTTTTTGAGATGTAGTGTGAGATCATTTATTTGTTGTTTTTTTCTTTTTTTGAGGAAAGAATTCCAAGAAATGAATTTCCCTCTTAAAACTGCTTTCATTGTTTCCCACAGAATCCGGTATGTTGTGTCTGTATTTTCATTTGTATCTAAGAGATTTTTTTATCTCCTCCTTTATGTCTTCTGTAACCCATTGATCATTCAGTAACATATTGTTCATTTTCCATGTGATGTAGAATTTTTCCTTCCTTCTTCAATCATTAATTTCAAGTTTCATTCCATTATGATCAGATATGGTGCATGGTATTATCTCCATACTTTTATATTTACTAAGAGTTTCCATATGGCATAATATATGGTCTATATTTGAGTAGGACCAATGTGCTGCTGAGAAGAACATGTATCCACTTTATGATGTTTAATATATTCTATATATGTTGGTTAAGTCTAGGTTATTGATTGTGCTATTGAGTTCTATAGTTTCTTAATTCAGATTTTCTCTAGAGGATCTGTCCAATGGCGAGGGTTGTGTGCTGAAGTCACCCGTAATTATTGTGCTATAGCCTATATGACTCTTGAACTTGAGGAGAGTTTGTTTTATGACTTGGCACCACCATTGTTTGGTGCATACAAATTGATAATTGTTATGTCTTGTTGGTGAATGTTGCCTCTTAACAGTATATAGTGTCCTTCTTTATCACTTTTGATTAACTTAGGTTTTAAGTTGATTTTATTCGATATGAGTATGGCCACTCCTTCTTGCTTCCGAGGGCCAACAATGGCTGCGAAGTCTTTCAGAATAAAATCATGTGATTTCCTGGCTGAGATTCCCATTGCTCTGTGGAAAGCCACCTTGGGCCTAGATCTCAGTTTGAAAGGGTGACAATCATGCGTGGCCTCCTAAAAACCAACACAATTCATATCAATACTTCTATGAGGTACGTTCTAGAACTCAGGCTCTAAGGGGAATCACACCAGAGTTCAAGCCCAGGTGGACCAAGTCATGTCTTCCAACCCCCACACAAATGACCACAATTAAAACAAAAAAACTACCACATGGCCCTCATCTTCGTCCATAAAGACCCTCATCAAAAGTTCTGGATGGAAGTTTCCATGAGGGTTGCAACTAAAGACAGTTTTCAGAATAAGCTCCCTTGCCTCTAATTTCCCTAAAGTCAGGGTGGCCTGGACACCCTTCCTGTGAACCAGGAGTGATCAAAAAGGCCTGCCATTAATTCCGCTTTGTTTCTATAATTTGAGGCTTACTGAATGTCAGGTATAGATTTTTTATGTGATTTGGAGTCATGAGAAAATCCAAGCACATCTGGAGAGCATTCAAGAATTCATTTGACAAAGAGGATCCCTAATCTCACTTGAAGGGGGTCAGGAACCTAACAGAGAAAGGCAAGAATCCTCATCCACAATGACTGCTCTTTTTGCCATTTTGGTTTTGAATGCACACATGGGATCTTTCTTTAGATCCATCAGGTGCAGAGAATCGAAGCCACAGCCTCACACAGGGCCAAGAGGCAGATTCAGACAAATCCCTTTCCAAAGCTATTAAGCAAAGAGCCACAGGTGATGCCCATTTATTTCCATTTGAAATTTTTTTCTTCAGGCTTCACAAAGGGGTGGCCTGAGGCAAAGACCTTCCTGACATTCAGGGCAACAGAACCTTGATTGGTATACTGAGCTTGAATTATGTTCTGCACCGAGGTCTCAGATAAATCGATATACAATGGCATAGGACCGTGTACCTCGGATGATTGAATGTAGAAGAGAACATCCAGTCAAAAAGGGATAGTCTGTAGGATTAGGAAGATAGTCAGTATGTTTAGGAAGAAGAGTGAGACTAGGAGTTGGACCAAAAGTTCTTTAGCAATAGGGTTTCAGTTAGAGAGTGAATGTAAATGTCAGCACATCTGAAGAGAAAGTCACAATGATGAACAGGGAAAAATATGTAGGAAAGCAGATATCAATAGAAAGATTAGGAAATCAGGCAAAGTATAAAGTGCGTGATAGGATTAGACATTTTCAACAGGCTTGAGGTTGAATATATAATCTTAGGAAAAAACAAATATGTAGTAATCAATAGGATTGACATTTGAGAGCATTAGGCACCCTGGACATGGATGTTTTTAGTAATCCATGGTCACTTTCCATTTAGGCTTTGGTACAATCATATGTGTGACCTTTGCATTTTGTGTCCAGAATACTACCGTGATAAAATTTATATGTTGATAAGGTGACATGAGTATTTCTTCCACCATTATGGGGAGTAATATTCTGGAAACTTATAAATTAGTACTGGTGATACAAATAGGTGTACCTTGTGTTGATCATTATTGAGATGTTGCATGAATAGACCAGATTGTGAATAAAGTATATAACTGGTTCCAACTTTAAATAATGGATTGAGTTTGCATCTGAAAATGTATTGGAAATCTTATATTGATATATATACAATCATTCCAACCAGTTATATATGTAATGGTAATATTAGGGTTACGGTTTATCGTGAAGAGTGAGTATTGCTTCAAAAATGATTATGGAATCAAAAATAATGTGTTTAGAAAGAAGTCTAGTGAAAAGACCAGTAAAGAAACATGGAGGAATACATGTGTTCTGAAGTAGTAAGTAAATGAGAGTGAACCAAATGCCTATAATTTTGTGAAGTTGTGGGTGAAAAAATATATCCTATGATGTCCATATACTGAAAAAATAGTAATGTACCAGTGTTGGGTAAAAATGAACTTCAAAATACACATCATGTCCCATAGCAATCTACTTGCATTGATGTTAAACTGGGTCAGGTACTGTAGAAATATTAGGATTTGTATGCACCACCTACTGAACTTAGTATTCAGTAGTAGGAAACCAATATGTATTACAGGTGTATAAATATTGCTGAAAATAATCTTGTAAAAAGTGGATTTTGAACCCACATACATGAATATAAATGAATTTAGGGAGTGTATAATAAGACACATATTTTTCATATTTTTTTAAAATCTGGAGAATATATATACATATATATATATATATATATATATATATATATAATATATATACATATATATACATATATAATATATATATGTATATATATACACATATATATTTTTTTTCCAGATTTAAAAAAAATACATACACACACACACACACACATTAATATTTAGCAATATATATGCCAATCGAAATTCATCATGAAATATAATTCATCCACATATCCAAAAATATTCATTTTACTGAACATGGATTTATGTATAGTGTTTTTCACTAGGAAGCTCACCCATAAGTTGAATTTTTAGTCCCATCATTATTTAGGGAGAGTCATCTGTTCTCACAATTTTATATTCCAAATTCAGGGAGCTCACAAGATTGTCCGTGTGATACCAGGTAGGATATTATATATATATGTATACAAAAATACATGTGCTGAATAGGATACAGAGAAAGGGAGACAGGAATTTATATATGTGATAATTTTAAAAAATCATGGAGAAATATTACAATGAAAAGTTGACTAGATTTAAAAAACATACTCTTGATAATGCAGAAGGCAAATAGAAGTATACACCATGCTTCCTATGAAAGGCCTGTATTTCTATTCGGTTAGGTTTCTTTCTCTCCATGATATTAGGATTAGTAGTCAGAGTCTAGTAGGGTATGGGTTAGTGTCAGGGTTTCAGTATTTCAAATGGAAAAAAGGAAAATGAATCTAATGTGTATGCAAAAATGTGATACACAAAAATCTTCCCTCTCTCATCCAGAACAATGCCTTGACATAACCATCGCTAAAAGTAAGACACAATTAGAGGAGAGGAGTTAGAAAATTTGAATATATATGTGGAATGGAAAATGCTCAGGAGTTCACAACACTGGAGGTGGTAGAACAGTTTCCAAAAGTAAGGGAAAGGGTAAACAATCCAGAAACATGGAGCTGTGCTGGCCTTGAGACTTCTTGAGAAACTTCCTCTGAGGTTGGGAACAAGAAATATATGTAATTGTTAGGAGATTTAGCTTCGTTTGTAGTGACACCATGAAATCTGGGTCTGCATCTCTATGACCTGGAGCACATGGTCCTTATTTTCTAATGAACATGAGGGAGCAGTTCTGAATTCTCTCTTTGTAGGTAAACTGTGGCCACTGGGAGCTAAGTGTCTTTCCGTGTGGACTGTGAAGCCATTTGGTGATCCTCTACTTTCCAGGGTGTTTCTTACTGCTGCACTGGGAGTTTGGTATTTGCTTCACGAAATACAAGAAGTTCAACTGGGACAAAATGCTGGAGGGAGTTCTGTCATGTGTGGTTGGTCAGGGACGCAAAGAGAATGTACGAACCAGGCTTCTATCCTACATAGCTTTCACCTTGACTATAGCAACCTGATTCTGAACATTGCCCTGAAACCTCTCCATATGACAAGATGCCTTTACATATAAAGGTCTCCTGCCTGCACCATGTCAGTCGCAAGTCTTTTGAAGCCAATGGAAGATCCAGGTGGTCCTACCAAAAATATTTATTTACACACCTACAGTCCACTTCTCTAGGCCCACTACTCATTAGGCTCCAAATTACTGGCATCTCTTTTCTACACCATTTTCACGAAAACCAGTCAATCAAGGCACTCTTTGGTACACTCATGATCAGCAACAGGAAATCCAAAGTTTATCCAGTGCCACCTGGTCATGGGAATTTCAAAAATTTTATGGTATGAATCTAGTCATTTTT
The DNA here is from genome assembly GCF_048772815.1 of Callospermophilus lateralis. NCBI lineage: Eukaryota > Metazoa > Chordata > Mammalia > Rodentia > Sciuridae > Callospermophilus > Callospermophilus lateralis. Next base: position 1,139,646 of record NW_027514311.1, read on the forward strand.
CAAAAATGAAGTTAGAGGCACTGTGGGTTTCAATTAATTCAGGAACCATTAAATGGTGAGGAAGCTCATTTCAATGAAAGCTCTGGAGAACACTCACAGAAAAGCCTTCCAAAAGACTGGCCAAAAGGTCACATGAATCCAGACACATTGAGGTGTACAATGTGAGGTCCATATGTGTTTGGACTCTCAACTAGGGCTGCCAAGTCTTTAAGAATTAAATCATGTGATATCCTGGATCAGAATCCCCGAGCTCTGTGGAAAGCCATCCTGGGCCTAGATCTCAATTTCCAAAGGCGATTCTCACGTGTGGCCTAGTAAAATCCCAAGAGAACTCACGACAATACTTCTCTGAGGTCAGATCCAGAACTCATTCTTTAAGGGGAATCACACCAGAGTTCAAGCCCAGGTGATCCGAGTCATCTTTTCCAACTACCACACAAATTACCACAATTAAAACAAGAACACTCCCATATGGCCCTCATCTTCTTTCATATTGACACTCATCATAATTTTGCTGGAGGTTTCCATGAGGGGAGCAGACCAAGACAGTGTTCAAAATAAGCTCCTTTGACCCTCATTTGCCTATAGTAAAGGTGGCCTGGACACCCATCCTGTGAACCAGGAGTGATCAAATAGGCCTGCCATTAGTACCGCTCCAATTCTCCAATTTGAGGCCTACTGACTGTTTGGTTTAGATTCTTTATGTGAATTTTAGTCATGAAATAACCAAGCACCTATGGGCTAGCCTCGGCAGGTTTTGAAGAACTCATTTGACCCAAAGGATCCCTATTTTCACTTGATGGAGTTCAGGAACCTTACAGAGGAAGTCGAGAGACTTCATCCCAATGGCTGCTCTTTCTGCCATTTTTCCTTTGGATGCAAACATGGGAACTTTCTTTAGATCCACAGGTGCTGAGAATCTAAGCCTCAGCCACACACAGGGCCAGGGGGCTGATTCAGTCACATCCCTTTTCAAAGCACTTAAGAAAAGAGCCACAGGTATGCCCAATCATTTCCATTTGAAAACTGTTTTCTTCAGGCTTCACAAAGGGGTGGCCAGATGCAAAGAACTTCCTGACATTCAGGGCAACAGAACAATAGGTAAGCAAAAGGCCCAAAGCAGGGTTTCTCCTCTGAGACTTTCCTCGTCACACTGATATCTGAGTTTTCTGAGATGCTCGCCATCACCTACAGCTATCCAGTACATGGCTATGTCACAGAGCTTGGAGGTGGTACATATCTTGGACACAAAACCATGGGCCTATTCTTGAAATTGGCCGGAATTCAGGACGAAAATAGAAACTTAGGAAGGTAGCAGGTGTTGCTCATCGATAAGGCAAGCTACAGTCCATTCATAAACGGGGCAATATGAATGCTGAGAAGCTTTCTACTAGACACGACACATCCATTGATGAATTCTCTTTTCTAATGTCTACAACCACGGAAACAGTGGAATACACAGACATAGAAACACTCGTCCTGTGAAAAGACTTACTAGAAACAGTCCACTTCAAATGAAACAAACCGGCTGTCCTACCTATTCTCAGAAAATGAGACAAAACCACAAACCCACAACCACACCCACAAAGGCACCTCCTTCCCCTAAGTAGGTCTTTGACTATCCGGAGTGTCCTCTGACTTGTAGGCCATAATACGTTCCCCCGAAATGGCCTGTCCTGTCTCAGATCTGGTCTCCTTGGCAAACTCTGTGAAATTCTCAGGAGCCAACGGTGAGCCACTAACGACTTTCTGAAGAAAAGCCCCGCTTCCGAGCTTTCCTGGCATTTGGCCTTCTCACGTCTGAAGGTACCAAGAAAGACTGACTGCATTTAGTAAATCCAAACAAGTGAGACCATAGGGACTGGGACTGGGACTGGCTATGGGTGCCTGGCTTCCTGGATCCAAAGTTCAGAGAGTTCCATCACCATGGAAGTGAGGTGAGGTCACTTCCTTCCTGAACTGAATGAGGTCCCTGTCTTGGCAACCACTTTGTCTTAACTGTTACTTCCAAGGGTCCCATGAGATTGAGGCTGCCCCTACTTCCTGTGACACTTTCACAAGTTAGAATGGTATATCAACCATAGGCACCCAGGAATAGATCTCCACACAGGCCTGTTTTGGTCCATGTTCTCTACATTAAGAAGAGAATCTGATTCAGACACAACCTTTTATCCTGACTGGGTTGTTTGCCATGGAAGATGACTTTTGGTCTCTCAGGTCCTTCATAGCTGCCTACATCTTCTCCAGGGATCATTTCTGCATGGGCCTTTGAGGTTATCAGCAGGTGGAAGTTTCCCTACATTTCTGTATTGTAAAATCAACTCTTTCCCTGCTGTTCTATAAAGTTAGATTGAGGGAATAGTGTATGATTATGGTTAAAAACATGTTTGATTTGGGTTAGAAATCATTGTGCTGGATGAATAATGGTATTGGGAACCTGCTATGTGTATAAGAATATATAGGTGTAATATATGTATGAAAAAAGAAATCTAAGTATGATTTGAAGGCCAGAAGGGCATTGGGCCCTTGATTGGGATACACAGCATTGAATTACGTTCTGCAGAGATGTCTCAGATAAATCGATATACAATGGCATAGGACCTTGTACTTTGCATGAATTAATGTAGAAGGAACATCCAGTCAAAAAGGGATAGTCGGTAGTGAAAGGTTAATAAAATAGGTACTTGCTATTTCCTGTTTTTCTGTATGCTTAAAAAAACACTGTTGAAATCTTGAGAAATGTTTGCTAATCTTGTTCTAGAATGTACTGTTCCCAACTGCCAAACTGCAGAATGTACTGCCTCACTCGGTGTCACGCGAACCGCCCACTCACCCTTACACATCAGTAAACTTCCCTCCCTTCCATCTCCAAGGAATGTATGTAAGCTCTGCATAAGCTCTTCTCAGAGCTCTCTGATCTATTTAAGTTAGCTGTGAGCCCCAGCAAGCTGGACCCAAAATAACCCTTTGCTGTTGCATGAGACAGTCTCTTGGTAGTCTCTTCCTCCAACACTCACCTGACCTTTACATATTGAGGTTCCACCGAGTTCCGGCAGTGGCGGATGAGAGACCCCAACGGGCTCCTCTCGGAGCAAGTAAGGCGCCTCTTTCTGGTTTCAGGTGTCATGTTAGGGCTTGGCAAAATTGCTGGCGATGAAGAGCCTGGGGTCTCTCCGACGGTGGCTGAGAGACGTGTCACAGAGACATAGGGCACCTCCCTGGGGGACCCCAAAGAGGACTCGGAGAATCAAGGAACAATTGCTTCATCGACTCAGTGATATTTTCTTTTAGATTCGGTATTGCCATCCTATCGGGTTTTGCCGGCTACGCATTCCTGGTCTCAGTGTTGGATGTCCATTGCCTGTCTTTATGGTCTTGTCTTATCTGTGTCATGTGTCTTTGCTTTTACTGTTTGTGTACCTTTCATTATGGGACAGAACACTTCAATGCCTCTGTCCCTGACCCTTGATCACTGAACCAAAGTCCGCTTAAGGGCTAAGAATCTTTCTTTTTTTAGTAAAACGCTGGACCTGGCAGACTCTCTGTGCCTCAGAATGGCCCATCTTTGGAGTCGTATGGCCCCAAGAAAGATCTTTCTACTTCCCACTAATTTATAAAGTCAGAGATATTGTCTTTCAGCCAGGGCCACATAGCCATCCTGATCAACAGCCATATATCTTAACTTTTCAGGACCTCTGCAAATCTCCTCCTCCATGGGTGAAGCCTTTCCTTGCCCATGCCTCTGCTCATACTCCTTCCCACATGATCTCTCAAACCCTTACCTCTTCCTCCTCCTCCACCCTCTGTTTTCCCTGAGTCACAAGATTTGACTCTACTGGACTCTTCCTCCTCTCCTTATCCCCTGCCCTCGTCCCCTAACACACAACACACTCTAAGTGATTCCCCTGCTGCTGACTAAGCCTCTCTACCATTGGAGGAAGCTAAGCTGGTAATAGGATCTGATAATGCACCGATGTTCATGGCCCAGGTAAGTCAGGGGTTAGCCAGGAACCTGGGGATTAATTGGAAGTTATATTGTGCTTATAGACCCCAGAGTTCAGGACAAGTAGAAAGAATGAATAGAACCATTGAAGAGACCTTAACGAAATTAAGCTTAGAGACCAGCATAAAAGATTGGACTGTGCTCCTGACTTATGCAATGTTTCATGCAAGAAAAAATCCTTCTGTTTCTTTGAGTAACCTTACCCCCTGAGAAATTCTCTATGGTGGCCCTCGTCCAGTAAGGGTCCTAAGCCCAACTGTAAGACCTAAGGATCCTTTCCACACCCTCTTGCTTGACAGACTTAAAGCTCTTGAAAGAACTCAGTGATACCTGTGAAAATAGCTGCCCACTGCGTAACAAACTGTGTACCAGGGGATTCCACATCCATATCAAATAAGAGACTTCATGTATGTAAGATGACATCAGGTGTCATCCCTGGAACCCAGCTGGAAAGGACCATACCAGGTGCTACTTATAACACCTACAGTGGTAAAGGTATACAGAATCACTTCTTGGATCCATGCCTCTCATCTCAAGCCTGCTCCTTGTCCAGAATCTTTCTGGAAACTGGAAAAGACTGGTAACAGTTTCAAATTGTGTATTCGCCATGTGGATAAGGTTATATACTCTCCCCTTGGCCACAAGTAGTCCTAACCCTCATCAGCCTTTTAAGCAGCGATGGCTGATCACAAATCCTACTGGAAAAGTGTATAATCTATCTCACATACATCCCCCTTAGGGACCTGGTGGCCATCTCTCCACCCAGACATTTGTCAGCTGGCCATAGGTTTTTTCTATTGGGATATCCCTGATGAAGAAAATCCCACTAAAATACCATTAAATCCCTTGTGTACCATAGATAATGGAAACAAACATTATGGATGTAGGGACACGCGAGCCAGATGCAGGTTGGCTAGCCTAGATTACTTGTTTGCCCGGGAAACTATCAAAGCCACAAACAGTAACGGCTGTGTGGGGGAAAAACCGACTTCTTCTGTATGTCATGGAGATGTGAGCATACAGAGGCTGCCTGATGAAACCCAACACTTCATCAAATTCAGTACACAGCATTGGCCATATTACCAAGTAGACAACAGAAAAAGGATGGCCCCCAGAGGGGTCTCTAGATCCTCAAATTTTGCGTGACCTTTTTAACTTCTGCAAGTGCTCAAAAGGGTGAAAGGAGATTCCCCTATGTGGAAGCCCTTTCCCTCCTTCACTCACATCCTGAACTATGCTTCTCCAATAGATTTTTATCCTCAGCCTTCTGCTCCAGACTCTCTGCTGTCACTCCCACCTCAGCAACGTGATTTCTCCCCTCCAATTACTAGATCAGAATCCCAAACCTCCACCAGTTCTCAGACAATTGCCCGCTTGTGAGGTAGCAGGTACTGAGGTACCCCTCCACCCACTCACTCCTCTCTCTTCCTGTCAGTGCCCACACCGGGTCCCACCAGGTCCTCTTTCCAGCTAACCCAAAGCTCAAACGAGCTGAGGAGAGCTCTCAGACCCTTATCCAAGATGTAATATAAATGGCCATTAAAGTTGCTTTGTCATCACTGAAAACAGGTTACTAAAATTTAAAGTCCCTCACAGGATTTTGGGATACTCACTCCCGTTTTCTGCTCTGCTCTACCTGTTCTACTGCTCAAGTTTTTTGCTAGGAAATTCCCAAACACCTTTCCAATTATTCTTTTACATCTCTCTTTTTCCTCATTCTCAGATCCTCGGAGCTTCTCTCAGCCCCAACTTCCCCGTATTCCCCCTCTGTACCAGGCCCACAGAAAAGTCTTAAATGTCCTTCTCCAGAAGTCTTCACCATGGCTGACTTTAGAACTTTCAGCATAGAGTTTCTATAAAGAGTTCAATGTAGATAAACTTTCTCTTTTTGTATTGCCCTGTTATACTTGGCCACTGGCTAAAAAACTCAGTACTTCTAAGCTAGACAACCCCTAACTAGTTTTTCACAAAATATGTGAACAAGTCCTCTGGCCTTCAGCTGGGGCTTCACAGAAATGGCCACATTTCTAAGATAAAGAAATTACCAACTGGGCTCCGTTGTAACAGCTGGCAGGGGGAAAATAAGAAAGGGAATAAAAAGCTCTCCTCCTCCCAGGTGTCCTTGAAAATTTAACTTGCCCAGAACAGAGGAAAAATCAGAAACATATACTGCTTTTTTGAACTTCTGCAGACTGTAAACTTCTGAGCCCCATCCCTTATATGTTGGGTACACAATTCTGAAACTACCTAAACTTGAGTTTCAGGGGACTAATTGATTACAACAGAAGCAATGCCCTCTGAATCCAGTTGCAACAATATAGGACTGTTTCCCTGTCTTCAGTGCTATCTTAGGTGCCTTGCCTTGTCTGTCCCTACAACAGCATAATTCTATATACTTAAACATTGTTTATGTTTTCATGAAATGGTCAACAGATGTGATTATTTTGAAATGTTGCAGATGTTTCCCAGAAAGCTCTATCATGACGCAGGTTCGTTTGAAGATCAAATAGGGGGGGCATACAACCGGTTCCACTGGGAACTTGTATCCCTCACTTTAGCCATCCTATTAGGAATAGGAGTTGCTGCACGGGTGGGCACAGGAACCACTGCCATTGTCCATGGGACACAACAAATGACCCAATTAGAAGAAGCAATAGAGCAAAACTAAGATATTAGAAACCTCCATCAGAGCTTTGCATGAATCTTTAACCTCTCTCTCTGAAGTTGTTTTAAAGAACAGTTGAGGGTTGGACCTCCTCTTCATTAGAGAAGGGGGCCTTTGTGCTGCATTGAGGGAAGAATGTTGTTTTTATGCTGACCATACTGGAGTTGTAATAAAATCTATGAGTAAATTTAAAAGACACCTTGAAGAGCATCAACAAGAGAGAGAGGCCCAAAAAGGGTGGCTTGAGTCTTGGTTCACACACTCCTCCTGGTTAACTACGTTTTTATCAACCCTGGCCGGTCCAATAATAATCCTCATATTATTACTAACTATAAAATCCTGTTTGCTCAACCGTTTAATTTCTTTTCTCCAGGCTCAAATTGGACGAGTTAAACTTATGGTAATACCCCACTAGCAGACATAGAATGTGACACCATCCAATGATCATTTTTATGATTAAAAATAGCCAGAAGAAGAAGTGGGGAATTAAAGTTTAATAAAATAGGTACTTGTCACTTCTTGTTTTTCTGTATGCTTAACAAAACACTATTGAAATCTTGAGAAATGCTTGCAAATCTTGTTCCCAGAATTTCTGTCCCCAACTGCCCAACTGCAGAATGTACTCCCTCACCCAGGTGAATGCAAACCACCCTCTCACCCTGACCCATCAATAAAATTCCCTCCCTGCCCTCTCCAGGGAAAGTATATAAGCTCTATTTAAGCTATTCTCAGGGCTATCTGCTCTATTCAAGTGATCTCTGAGCCCCAGCATGCTGGACACACAAAAAACCCTTTGATGTTGCAAGAGATAGTCTGTTGGTGGTCTCCTCCTCTGAAGCTCGCCCCACATTTACTTGGATGATTGAATGTAGAAGAGAACATTCAGTCAAAAACGATAGTCTGTAGCATTAGGAAGATAGTCAGTACTTTTATGAAGAAGGGTGAGTATAGGAATTGGAAAAAAATTTCTTTAGCAATAGGGTTTCGATTAGAGAGTGAATGTAAATGTCAGCACAGGTGAAGAGTCAGTCACAATGATGAACTGGGGAAAATATGTAGGAAAGCAGATATCAATAGAGACATTACAAAATCAGGCAAAGTATAAAGTGAGTGATAGGATTAGATATTTTGAACAGGGTTGAGTTTAAATATATAATCTTAGGAAGAAACAAATATGTAGTCACAATTAGGATTGACATTTGAGAGCATTAGGCAAATTTCAGGTGGATGAATATTTCTCAAAATAATCTTGTGAATAGTTGATTATAAATCCACATAATAAACATGAATGAATTTAGGGAGTGTATATAAGACACATATATTTCATATTTTGAAAAATCTGGAGAGTGTATATATATATATATATATATATATATATATATATATATATATATATATATACAAAACACACACACAGACAAAAAAGTAGCAAAATATATGTCAATCAAAATTCATTATAAAATATATATCATCCACAGATCTAAAAATATTAATTTTACTGAACATGGATTTATGTATAATGCTGTTCAGCTAGCAAGCTCAACCATAGGTTGAATATCCAATTCCAACAAGTTTAGTAGGAGTGATCTCTTCTAACAATTTGTATCTGCCAAGTCAGCCACCTCACAAGAATGTACGTGTGGTACCAGGGAGGAATCTATATGTGCATATAAGAATACAGAGAAAGGGAGACAGGAATTCACATATTTGTTAACCTTAAAAATACATGGACAACTATTTCAACAATAAATTGACTAGATTCATAACTCCAACTCTGTATCATGCAAAAGAAAAGTACAACAATACACCAGGCCTACTCTGAACTGCTTGTATTTCGATTCTGTTTGGGTTATTTTTCTCCATCATATTAGAATTAGTAGTCAGAGTCTGGTCGGGTATGGGTTAGAGTCAGGGATTCAGTATTTTGAATGGAAAATAGAAAACTGAATCCAATGTTTATGCAAATATATGCTACAGAAAATTCTTCCCACTCTCCTCCAGAACAATGCCTTGACATTACCTTCGCCCCAAGTAAGACACAATTAGAAGAGAAGAGTTAGAAAATCTGTGAATACCTATCAGGAATGGAAAATGCTCCAGATTTCACATCTTTGGAGGCGGTAGAGGAGTTTCCAAAAGTAAGGGACAGGGTAAACACTCCACAAATATGGAGCTCTGCTGGCCTAAAGACTTTTTGAGAATCTGCCTTTAAGGTTGGGCACTTAAAATATATGTTGTTTTCAGGAGCTTTAAGCTTTATTTGTAGTGAGACAATCAAAGCTCGATCTGCATCTATGTGACCTGGAGGACATGGTTATTTATTTTTCAATAAAAATGAGGCAGCAGTGCTGAATTCTCTCTTTGTAGGTAAACTGTGGCCACTGAGGGCTAAGTGTCTCCCCGTGTGGACTGTGAAACAACTTGGTCATCCTCCAATTATCGTGGTGTTTCTTGCTGCTGCACAGGGAGTTTGGAATTTGCTTCATTAAATACAACGAGTTCAAATGGGAAACAGTGCTGAAGGGAGTTCTGTCAGCTGTGGTGTGCAGGGTCTCCAGGAGAATGCACCAACCAGGGTTCTATCCCACGTAGCTTGCCTCCTTGACAATAGCAACATGATTCTGAACATTGCCCTAAAACCTCTCCATATAAAAATATGCCTTTACGTATATGGGTCTGATGGCTGCACCATGTCAGTCTCAAGCCATTTGGAAGCCAGTGGAAGATCCACATGGCCCCACCACAGATGTTTTATCACTCACTTGCGTAACACTTCTCTAGGCCCACTACTCACTAGGCTTCTACTTACCAGCATCTCTGTTCTACACCATTTTCCTGAAACCCAGTCAATCAAGGCCCTGTCTGGTATATTCATGATCATCAACAGGACATCAAAGGTCCTCCAGTGACATCTGGTCATGGGAATTTTAAAAATTTCATGGTAATTATCTAGCAATTTTTCACGGATGAAGTTGGAGGCACTGTGGTTTGCAATTCATTCAGGAACCATTAAAGGGTTAGGAAGCTAATTTCAGGGAAAGCTCTGGAGCACTCTCACAGGCAAGGCTACCCAAAGAGTGGCCAAAAAGTCACATGAAGCGAGGCCAATTGAGGTCTATAAAGCGAGGTCCATGTGTGTTTTGAATCTCAATAATGCATGCCAAGTCTTTCAGAATAAAATCATGTAATATCCTGGCTGAGATTCCCAGTGTTCTGTGGAAAGCCAACCTTTGCCTAGATCTCAGGTTCCAATGGCAACTTCATGCCTGGCCTCCTAAAATCCCAACACAATTCATGGCAATACTTCTCTCAGGTCAGTTCCAGAACTCAGTCTATAAGGAGAATCACACCAGAGTTCAAGTCCAGGTGGACCCAGATAACTCTTCCAACCGCGACTCAAATGAAAACAATTAAAACCAAAATACTCCCTCATGGCCCTATTCTTCTTCCATATAGACACTAATCATAACCTCTTCCTGGAGTTTTCCATGAGTTGTGCAGCCCAAGAGAATGTCCAAAATAAGCTTCTTGCACCTCTTTTGCCTAACTTCAGGGTGGCCTGGGCACCCTTCCTGTGAATCAGGAGTGATCAAATAGGCCTGCCCTTAATACTGCTCCGCTTATCCAATTTGAGGCTCTCTGACTGTGGGGTCTAGATTCTTTATGTGAATTGGAGTCATGAGAAAA